>NC_061090.1:81722080-81849580 GCF_015104395.2 Macrobrachium nipponense | reverse complement strand
TCCCTGACCTGTCATGAAGCTGAATGGTGTGATTTCACTGCAAACTATCTCGGGATGGCGTACCTGCGTGAAAAATGACGGAATATTCCACAGGTGTGCGAGAGAAAACATGTTTCTCTTATGGACGGGTCCAGTGGCAACTTATAACGGGTGTTTGTTTTCCAGCGTTTCATGCAAGATCTCAAGAAGAAGAAAGCCCTGCAGGAAGTGGGGATGGGGGTTCTCTTGGACTCAGGGGTACATAGACTCATAGTGAAGAGTTAGTAGCGCATGCGCAGTTCGTCAAAGAAGAGGGGTTTGTGGACTAATGGGGGTGGGAGGGTGAAGGAAGATAGAAGGATTTGATATCGTTCCCGTGGCGTCTGTGGCTTCAAACCACCTCCACCGCTCACCAACCACACAGGTAAAACGCACACCTGTGATTCTTGCGAGGGATGCTTTCAGTTTCGGATGGCTGGGCATAAAGGTACCCAAGAATTCTTCCATTTTTAAACTCTACAAAGCGTGTGATTAATACATCCTCTGACCAGGGGTCAAAGTAAGGTCGTATGATGTACCATCTGTTCCGAGTTAGTCAGACACAGAACCTTGAATACAGAAGAAAAATAAAATAAAACTATTTGGGATCAGTAACTTCCTGCATGTGTGTTATATTTGAATTTTATTTTCATTCTCTTAGCATAGTGACAGGATGTGCAAGATGAAATTTGGAAGAAAGACACTTCCAATTGTTCAAAGAGTGCTTTGTTCTCACAAGAGGACAGGCGCTCAAATCGAAGACCAAGCAATGATGATTCGATGAGTTTTCTGTGATTAGTACTCTAACAGGAAATCCAGCTGCAGCTATCAGAAATTAGTTTCTGTTGTGTTTATGATACTTATATGTCACTACCTTCCATTTATTACTGTAATTACCTCTTCTTTCCCACTGTTATCATTACATTAAGGGGTTGGTTGCCTGATGCGCCTTCTCCTCCGCTGCCTTCTATCAAAGGCATCATCCTCCACCAAACCTCTTCTCTCCATAACTTCCTTTCCTTTATCTCGCCATCTCATTCTCTGTCTCCCTCTCGAACTTCTTCCTCTAACAGGTTCCTCCCAATCCCTCTTCACTTCCCCCTCATCATCCATCTCAATCGTGACTCTCTTATCACCTCTGTAGTCCTTACTAAGCCTGCCCTTCTTATTTCATCATTTCCCAATATCTCAAGCAGCAATATTCCCATAATCAACTTCGCCATTCTCATTTCTGTTCTCTCAAGCTTTACTTTCTCTTTTCTTCTTAGATCCCATGTTTCCAATCTATACATTAACACTGGTCTTATCACTGCTATAGATCTTGACATTTAGCTTGATTGGCATTTTCATATCACATACTACTCCAGCTACCTCTCTCCACTTCCCCTATGCAGATTTTATCCTACTGTCAACTTCAGCCTCACATCGAGGGAGGCTTGAAGTAGATCCTGAGTATTTAAACTTTTTTGCCTATTTTTTGATGGAGCCTCTTCCTCCTTGTATTATTATTCTGTCTTTATCTTCCCTACTGCTCACCAAAACCTCTGTTTTATTCACATTCACCTATATGCCACCCCTTTCTAAAGACTCCTGCCATTCTCCAACCATTCTCTGTAGGTCCTCCTCATTTTCAACAGTAATCACCAGATCATCAGCGTACAACAACTCCCACAGCTCCTCATTCCTGATCTCTTCACTCAACACATCCATGACCAGCCCAAAAAAATGGGCTTAAAACCCTATAGGAGTGGGATAAAAAATCAATCTGCATCACCCCAGGCAGGCAAAACTTTAAGGTCAGCCATTTTAGGAAATTTCACACCAATGGAAAGATGAAGATATGCAAATGTGCATGGTGTAAGAAACAAATCTGAAAAATTATCCCTACCTTCTACGAAAAGTTGAAAATTACTGTTTACAACCCCTTGTAGGGTCTCACACTCATAAATCTTACCAACTTATACAAAGAAACAATAACTTTTTTGGATTATACATGTCTTTCTAATATTTCTTTGCACTTTATTTTGCAAAATTATAATTATAATTGACATACTATCATAAAAGATCAGAACTAAAACCATCAGCAACCACTTGGTATATTCATGAGCAAATTTATAAAAAGACGTCATGTGAGACAGAGAGGCGTCTTATGCTCCCTGGAAGTCAAGATCCCAACTAACTCTCTCATGAGCTGCCCACTGTGCCCAGTTGATTTTAGCCAATCTAAAAGTTGCCATTAGTGAATTTAAGGCTATAGAAGTAATGGCACCTCTTTCCTGCCTGATTCCCCTAAATCTATGGTGCATAATATTGTTACTCATCATGAGTGACTCCACCACCCAAAACTAATTATTGCTACTCATATAAGCATGTCCGTCCATTAAAGGTTAATGCTGACCCCTGCTGTACTCCAACACTAACTTCAAAGTTTTGTATTTCCCCAACTGCTGGTATTACTGTTGTGTTCGTTCTTTGATATATCATCTCGACCCAGCCTAACCAACTTTTCTGGGACTTTCCTCTTCCTCAAACACCAAAACATCACTTCTCTTGGGATCCTATCATATGCTTTCTCTAGGTCTATAAATGCACAATAGAGCTCCTGGTTTCCCTCTAGCCTCTTTTTCTGTAGCTGTCTTCTTATGATGATGGCATCCATGAACCTTACTGCTGTTTCCCAATCTTTACAATCTCTCTTAATCTCTCATCCAGTATCCTCTTTAAAATTTTTAATCCATGCTCTGTTAGTTTAATTCCCCTGTAGTTACCACAATCCATGACATCTTCCTCCTGCTTGTATATACGTATATACCATTGAACTCTCCTCCCAGTCCCTTGGAATTTCTTCCTCTTCACACATAACTCTTAATAAATCCAGCATCTATTTCTCTCCCTCTGTACCCAGTAATCTGATTATTTCAATTTGGAACTCCGATGGACCTGGTGCTTTACCATTCTTCATTTTACTTAATGCTTTCTTCACTTTTGTAGCCTGTATCTCCATCACTGGTCCCTCCACCCTCTGTACTTCCCCATCTCCTCTTTCTCATTTTCAATATTTAAAAGTTGTTCCAAATACTCTATCCATCTCTTCATAATGTCTTCATCCCTATACAGTATCTTTCCATCTTTATCCTTGATGACACCCAATTTACCCAACTCCTGTGTCTACCTTTTCCTCAAGTTTGAAATCTTATAGATATCCTTTTCTTCATTTCATGTTCCTAATCTTTTATTCAACTGCTCTGCCGCTCTTCCAATAGCCATACCTACCCTCTTTCTCACACCTCTTTCCCCTTCTTTGTACCATTCCTCTGCACCCTGTACATGCTTTACTTTCCAGTCCTTATATTCACTGGTTCTTCCCACCAGTTCCTCTGCTTCCCCCACATATTTCTCTCATGTCTGCCCAGATATTTTCCACTCTGGCCTTGTTCCCCCTTTCCAGCCATCTCTCTCTCAGTCCTAAATTATGCCCCCTTTTCTCCTTTAAGGTCCTGAATCTTAATTCTAGATCTCCTCTTTCTCTTTTTGGTTTTCCTACAACTCATTTTAAAATCCATCACCACCAACCTATATTGTTTAACACACGCTTCTCCCAAGATCACTTTGCGTTCATCACATTTCTTTTGTCTGCTCCTCTTACCAGGATGTATTCTATTTGGCTTTACACTCCTCAGCTTTCATAGGTTATGTAGTACTTATCCAACTTCTGAAACCATGTGTTCATACATACCAATTCAAAACTCTGAGCCATCTCCAATATATAATCCCCATCCTCATTTCTAATCCCAAACCAATGGCCTTCATGTACCTCCCTATGCCCATCTCTTCTCACCCCCAACCTGTCATCCGTAACAGCTCCTATTATTAGTTTCTCCTCCTCTTTCACTGTTCTAATGGCAGCCTCAAATTCTTGTCTAAATAATTCTTTCTCTTGCTCTTGGTACCCCATCTGAGGAGCATATGCTGATATTATATTTACTACTTTGTCCCCTATTATTGTTGGAATCTTTAAAAGCCTATCATTGACCCTCTTTACTTCTACTACTTCCAGTTGTTACTTACTATAATTCCAACTCCATTTCTTCCCTCTCGTCACCCACTGCAATAGAGCTTTTACTCATTTCCTATCTCTTTAGTTCCACCCCCCTTTCCACCTAGTCTCCTGTACACACAAGAAATCTATCCTCCTCCTCCTCTTCATTACATCCTCTATCTCCCTCAGTCTTCCTGTTAGAGTACCAGCGTTCCACGTACCTACTCTTATCTTCCACTCTTTAACTAACTTCTTTGGTCGCAGTAGTGAACCCTGTAGTACCCCTTGCCCATTTATCACTCCAGTAGGGGGATTGGCAGTGGGCCTCGCCTTTGACTAAAAAGTTCACCTGCAAGGCAACAGTTTCCACATTTATTAGCAGCGGGCTTAGCCATTTACTAAAAAGCATGACTGCAAGGCAGCATGCCACAGTTATGGGCGATGGGTCTAGCCTCTTACTAAAAAGTAAGACTGCAAAGCACCAGCTGTCATTTTAGTTGCCTTTTATGATATGCAAAACCCAAGGTGGTAGTATTCTTACACCCCTACCACAGTGTCATGTTATTGTAATTGCCTGTTAATATCTATTCCATTCTCGTTGCCGAACATCCTGGAGTTCGAATGATATAAAGGTAATCTTGGGCTGCCGCTTATTGGGAGGTGCACATCATAGCAAGACACGAAAAAGAGAGATACAAGAATCGAAGTCTGTGAAGTAGTTTATATAGGATACAGTACTAAACTTGAGGATTACATAGTTGTACTTATACAATGCAATGTTGTGCAATACTAATGACCTAAAAACGTTCATCGAGGAGAACTTCCTGTGCTAGTTACATAAGCTATCTTGCACTGAGGCGTTACATATCTTGCACTTACATTATGAGACATACACTTTCGTACATCATTGTCAAGAAAGTTAGAAAGTGGGACGGCAAATGAACCAAAAGGCTCACCAATATTATCATTAAAAACTGTAGAAGTCTGTTTTCAATCGAAGACCTAAATTGCAGCCCTCTAGCCTCAGTGGTTTTGATTTAATTTAAGGTTAAAGTTAGCCATAATTGTTCGTCTGGCAACGATGTAGGCCAGCCACCACCGGGCTGGGGGGTTAAAGTTTTATGGATCGTGGCTTATACATCATTATACAAGACCACTGAAAGATAGATCTATTTTCGGTGGCCTTGATTATAAGATGTACAGAAAACTTTATTGCATTTTTCTACTTGTTTGATGATGTGAAGAATAAGTGCAATTCACTCTCTTGCATGATTACGAGAACTAATAAGAAGAATCACGACTTAAGAGCTTCCCATAAAAACGCAATTAGCCGAGCGGAGACTGAGACATTCCTGACTAAAGAATCTTTGCTTAAGATGAGGTCTTTGTCTCGACACGAAAGCTCCTCCCGGTGTCATTTGTCTTTGTCCGAGACACCAACATGTACAGACTTGTAATCCACGCCACGTGAAGTTTCTCCCGAAAGAGGGTTCATTTGATTCGTCTGATCTCATCTAATACGTGATTTACTCTTCGTTCTGTACAAAGAGAGACAGATTTCGTCGAGAACGCAGCTGGTTAGCGGTTAAATGACAAAGATTCTTTATACCTTTTGAAAATGGAGGGATGTGGGGAGAGAGAGAGAGAGAGAGAGAAGGTGGGAGGGAATTTAAAACGCATTTTATTCACCTTGTCCGGGACACCATTTCTGTGGTTTGTAGCAACTTTTACGTACAAAGCCTTTCGGAGATTGCAGGCGGTATTTCTGTCATTTGAAGCGACTTTTTGTACAAGGACAACTTGGCACCTGCGGTGGCTTTATATACACAACATTTCTGTTTTGTAAAAGAAAAGAAAAAAAAAAGTCAATCCCTTTACAATGTCGAATAGATTTAGCAAAGAAGAATGAAATCATTCATATCATATTCATTTTGATAAGTTACTGGTTCAAAACTTAATGAATATTTATGAGTGGAGGTCAATTCGCGGGAGGCACAAAATTTTGTTAATTGAATTCGAAAAGAAAAAAAACGAAGTTTCCTCGGCGTAATCGACTTTTCTGTACAGCGTATAATGAATGCTGTATGAAACTCCCGGCCATACCCCAAGAAACTTTCAGCCGGCTGTGGTGACCTGCGTTGTTGCGGTGCCAGACGCACGATCATGGCTCACTTTAACCATAAGTGAAAAAATAAAAACTGCTGAGGCTAGAGTGCTGCAATTTGGTATGTTTGATGATTGGATGTTGGATGATCTACAAAGCAACCTGCAGCCTCCTGCTCTCGGTGATTTTTAAGATCTGAGTGCAGACAAACCCGTCAAAATGGTTTTCTTTTACAGAAAACTAAAAAAATTGAGTAATAATGTTAGCTTTTACTTCTTCCCTAAGAATGATGAATTAAAACATTTCATCCTATCTACCGTATTGGTATATTGGACCTAGTGAGTTTTATTCAACTTTTCCTCCTACTATCTACCGTATACGTAGAACCTTATGAGTATAATTTAACTATCTACAGTATCTGACTTATCCATTTTATTCAACATTTCTTCCCATTTTCTACTATATTTGACCTTATGAGTTGGATGTAACATTTCTTTCTGCTATTTACGTATGTCTGAAAGGTATAATTTTGTACCAGGAGACCGTTTTTACTTGTAGCAATAGTGTGAAAACGACCTTATTCAAAAGTCATCGAGAAAGCGAGAATTTAACCACGACAGGACCACCCACCGAACCGCCAAAATCTCTTCGTGACCAGAAGGAAATCAACACTGATCTGATTTGTAGCATCAAACAACAAACAACGTATTTTCTGTGACTGAACGATTTCTACATTTTTATGACTTGATGAGACCATAAAATTTACCTTTTTTTTTTTTTTTTTTTTTTTTTTAGGTAATTTCACTCCTGGCGGATTTCATGCCACTAATACTTTCCCTTTTATCAGGTTCGTATTTAACTCTGAGCGTTCATATACAAGGGGAAAGTTCGAATCAGAATTTTACAGTTTTGGTCAACGAGGCATGATTCGACCTCCAACTTACTCGGCCCGCGTGCTATAATATCTACACTCAAGTAGAGCGTTGGTTCACCAATAAAAACTAAAATAAATAAGTTTGTTGTTTAACATGCACTTTATTTATCTCCTACATTTTCATTCTAATAAACAGATCGTAAATATCCTATCCTAAAACACCCTTTTCAGACCTTCTTAGGCTTTTCCATAGGGCTTTCCTACCCCCTCACAAGGACAACAACAGCAAGAATAACAACAACAACAACAACAAATTAGTTTGTAGGCTTACTCCCAGAGTAAGCAGATAGTTCTTTTCTTTACTCATCGACTCTAAAGGAAAGTTCTTCGCCAGTTCTTAATAAAATCCTTTATGAAAGAACTGGGGAAACGGAAAAGACAATAATCAAAATAGTCAACGTAACGTTTTGAGTTAAAATGATAAAATAAGTGGAAATGAATAAAGCCATGAAATAATTGAAAATTTAAAAAATGATGAAATCACTGAAAGCGAATAAGACTAAGGAAGAATGAAGATTAATAAAATTATGAAATAATTGAAAATTAATAAAATGATAAAATCACTGAAAGCGAATAAGATGTTGGAATGACTGGAAATGAATAAAATGATGAAATAAACTAAAAAAAATTAAATGATGAAATTACTGAAAATGAGTACAATTATAAAATAAGGGAAAATGGTCAAAATTATGAAATAAGTGAAAATCAACAATATGATGAAATAAGTGAAATCAAATAAAATTATGAAATAAGTGAAAATGAATAAAATGAATAAATGAGTGAAAATGAACAATATGATGAAATAAGTGAAAATGAATAAAATTATGAAATAAGTTAAATCAAATAAAATGGTGAAATAAGGGGAAATTAATAAGATGAAATAAGTGAAAATGAATAAAATTATGAAATTACTGAGAAGAATAAGAAAATGAAATAAGAGAAAATTAATAAAATTATAAAATAAGAGAAAATTAATAAAATTATAAAATAAGATAAGATTCATAGAATGATAAATTTAGCGAAAATGAATAAGATGATAAAATAAGAGAAAATGAACAAAATTATAAAATATGAGTGAAACTGATTAAAATGATGAAATTAGTGCAAGCGAATAAAATCATGAAATAAGTAAAAATAAATAAAATTATGAAATGAGTGAAAATGAATAAAATAGCCAAGGTGGAAATGACTGCGTCTCAGATCACAACTGCTATAAAGACAGAGAGAGAGAGAGAGAGAGAGAGATCTTCGTGTCCGGATAGAAGACTGATGGTTGGCTAAACTGACGAGTCACAAACAGGATAATTAATCAGAGAGGGGGGGGGAAATATATTCGTAATGGACCAGAAGACAGCGAGAGGAGACTAAGGAATTTTCCAGTGAATGGAGAAGAAGAGACGATATTGGTTTGTAAAGGAAGCTAAGACTAATTACCATTAACCCTTCTAGGTATCCTTTGAAAGGCACAAATTGCTCAAACCATATATATATATATATAATATATATATCTATATATATATAATATATATATAATATATATATATATATGCAGAGTGAACCAAAAGTAGGTGGACAGTAGATGATAACATTTGTTTTGAGGTTATGTATATATACAGTTATGATAATTGTTACAATGAAATTTTATATACAATTATTACATTTATAATTGAATTTTATTTTATACAATAATACATTGTAGAGACACTAATATATATATATATATGAATAACTTGATCACGAAGTATATAAAACATGATGCTATGTATAAATAAAGGTTTTTGCCACGAAGGAAAAAATGAAAAGCGAGATAGCCAAGCACTTTCGGTCTAGTGCGACCCTTTACTCAGGCATTAGACGAAAGTGCTTGGCTATCTCGCTTTTCCTTTTTTCCTTCGTGGCAAAAAACCTTTATATATATAATATATATATATATATATATATATAGATATATATATGTATATATAATTACATATATAATCTTATATATGACTTTCTATCTCTCTTTATAGCAGTTGTGATCTGAGACGTAGTCATTATCACCTTGGTTATATTATTAATTTTCACTTATTTCATCATTTTATTCGTTTTCACACACACACACACACACACACACACACACACACACACATATATATATTATATATATATATATATATATATATATATATATATATACACGTATAAATATACCCACAACATCGTTATATGTAGTATAACCTGAACACAATCCCTATTTCTCCTACTGTCCACCTACTTTTGGTATGTGTGTATGCATGTATGTACATATGTGTATTTGTTTTTATTTTCATCAGTGTTAGTTGGGAATGTAATTAGCAATCTATCAGAGATATTACATGTACTACACCCCTCGTACGCATCAATATCCGATTTCTTCTCTCTGAATTTATGAATCCAGAAATATCCGATGAAATCCACCCCCCCCCCCTTTTACTTCTTATTAAAATCGAAATCATTCAAGATCGTTAAGAGAACCCGGGTGTAGTATCAGTACGCTGAAGGAAATACCACCCCTACACACCCTTCTGGGAAGTGGCTTTCGGTTAGGGAAGGAGTTTGTTATGCTTATACATTCCCTTTAGTCTTTGTTCAAAGCTGATGTCTCTTTGCGATATAGCTTCCCTTCTCTCGCATCAACACTAAAAAATGTTTAACGTTTTTCTCAGATTCATGGCATGATAACTCAATGTCCTTTGCTGACAATTAGTCATTCTCTCTCACTCCCTCTTTCTGCTCTGCTATACTTTCCAACTGTGTATTTTCCCACTAAGATCAGTGTACTGACTCCCTAAAGTATTAGCTAATGCCAATTACGTACGAAATTAGATGTAAATCCTTTTATATAAATGCATCATCTATTTAATTTCATCCAAAGTATTTTAATCGTAGCAATAACAAAAGCAGAACGAGGTGTAAGACTGTGTCCAGATTCCTTTCATAATCTCTTGAATACCTAAAGTGGATGTCAGATTCAGCAGAGAGAAACTTAACGGTCATCTAGTGCTTTTATTGAATGTGTATTCATTCTTAATGTCAAGCCACGGAGAGTATATAAGTATTAGTTTCGTAACTGTCATTCAGATGCAACGTACATTTCTGCGTACAATATACATTACTATATTACCCGAGTTGTAACATTTATATACTTAGGAATCTAGGCATTTCTTGTCCTGTTTTATATACTACCAGTCAGTTGGTAACAAGAAATGACCTCAATGCAGTTGACTTGGGACAGTCTGTCTCTACTGTAGGAAAGCGCGGCTTTTATCCGCATAACTGATATATATCTGTTGGATAATCGATGCTACTGTGCTCGGAGAGAGAGAGACAGAGAGAGAGAGAGAGAGAGAGAGAGAGAGAGAGAGAGAGAGGAACGGGTCCTGGGCCACCTAACCCACAAACTGTCGTCTGTCGATTACTACATTTGATACACTATGCATTAGATAAACCTCATTCGCTAGTCTAATTAATAAAAATAAATGTAATGTCAATCTAGATCATCCGAAACTAGTTCACACACACGCATATATATATATATATATATATATATATATATATATATATATATATATATATATATATATCACATCTTATGCCCAGTAACCAAACAATATAAGTATGCATGTCAACCGGAAATATCGGATTGACGTCTGCACGGAGAGAGAGGGAGAGAGAGAGAGATATCTCGAACCGGATTGTAACGTATTTCGTGCCATAAAGGTTCAATCTTCCTTAAACGGAACGGAATATCAGGTTTCTTTACAGCTTCTCAGATCAACGAATGAGCCTAAAAAAAATATGTTGATAGTTCTACTTCATGATTCATGAGATATGTTTGTTTTCAACCATATTAATTCGCGTATCATTGTGATTAATTTGATTGATTCTATATTTTAAAGTATTCTCAGAGAAGCATTTAAAAAACCAGTAGATAAAAACAAAAAAAAAAACATGCAGGACCTAGGAAGGCCAAGCGGTCGGTTGGAATGATAATACATTGAAAGTGACTCATACTTGAGACCGGACCGTTGCGGTATGGTAAAACACCTCCTTGTCCACATAATATAACGTTCGTTCTGCCCTTCCTCCCCGCCTACATGCCCAAGTTATTCCTCAGCATTATGCCTTTTCTCAAAATGTCTCGATTAAATAGAAACTGTCGACTTGCTTGCTGGTTCAGTTGCTGAAATTTGAACTGTGGTTGCCTTGGGTCATTCAACTTACTTATCGCTCGGGTGTTCAATATGCACAGAAAACTGCTTGATCTCTTGATCCTACTGGAACAGTAAATGTTATTAAGTAAATGTATGAATAAAAAGAAAATCTGTGAACTGAGTGAATTGTATTACTGATGAATGTGCATAGCATGATTTATGTTAAGATATATATATATATATATATATATATATATATATATATATATATATATATATATATATATATATATATATATATATATATATATATATATTGTTTGGCACACGGTACATTAGCTTAGGTGCCAGATTCAAGATTCATTGAAAATGGGCGATGATTATTATATATTTTGTATATTCATCTGGGTCATTTTTGACTCCTTCAGTACAATTACATAAGCGTACAATTCTTACTATTTTACGTTCCTGGTAACACTAAGCTCAATTGAAAATAAAATACTTAATAATTGATTTACATCTGCCTATACACTAAGGCCCTTCCATTCCAATAGCTCGTCTCCTCATCCACCTTATAATTTTTTTAAGCCTACGTCTCCTCCTTCCTCACAAAACCTGCTACATGTTTTCGTTAATATGATATCTTCCTTTTTTCACGTATCCAAACCATTTCAAGTAGTAGTTATGGGTCGAGGCAATGCCTTTGCAACGGCGCCTCTTAATCTTGAGTTTTTTGTTTATTTGTTGAGCTCTTTCCTTTTTTTCTCTCTTTTTTTCCACATCAAGTATATGGTTTCTTTCCCTATTTCGTTGTTACCTGTAAATAGAAATTTTCCAACTATGTCACTTTCCTTCTCTTCATAGGGTTGCTGTAGCCCTATTTGCTTTAACACGTTCTTCTCTATAAGTACAACAATATAAGAGGAAATGAAATATGTCTTCTACTGTATTATGGCAAAAAGGACAACAGGTGTTCTCATTCTGGTGCCTTTTTGCTATATTTAAATTAAGAGAGTTGGTTCTGGCTATGAAGAGAAGTATTGAACCAGTAGAATTATCATAAATTTCTTCATCTTTTATTTCTCTTTTCCACATTTTATATATATTCACAGTCACTTTATTTTCTAAGTCTTCTTTCCACCTCGCTGTGTCCCAGATTCTGGCTTTGTCCTTTATTTCTGTTTTGGACATTCCTTCCAATTTTCTTGAATTGATTTTAACTTCATGCATGTACTTTTCCACTGTTTTCCACCAGTTCCTTTCCTTTACTTGCATATCTGTAATTATTTTCTTCAGTATCTCTTTCCGTCCATTTAAAGTATTATTTACATAGCTTATCTTTCCATTCATAATTCTACTTTTCATGGAAGATGCTCCTATCTCCCCCTTTAATGTGGCTACTACTGTACTTCTACATGATCCTAATATTTTCCTATATACCCCATTCTCTATTCTTTGTAATTTTTCTATTTCTTTGTCTGTTAGATTAACCACATTGGTTCCATATAAGACTGATGGTAGAGCTATATTTTTCCAGAATGTTTTACTTATTAGAACTTTGTTGCAGCTTTTTTCTATCACGGAATAGGTTAGGTTGGCCAACTTCTGTGCTTTATCCAACATTTCCTTTTTCTGTAGCTTAAACAGGTTTCTAGAATCATTTATCTTTATTCCTAAATATGTTATGTTCTCCCTCACTTTTATAGTCTCTATCTCTTCTGGTTGTAGCCTTCATATTGAAAATAATGATGGGACACTTTTACCAATTTTTTCATCCATGTTAACTTTTTCCCATTTCCACAACTTCACATTTCTCACCTTTAAACCCCTCTTAATCTTCACAACCACACTTTACTTTCCCAAAGGAGATTTTATCCACCGTTCCCTCATTCTTTCTAAATTTTAGTTCCATCATCATCCATCCATACTGCAATTCATAATTCTGTCTTTTGAACCTTCATATACTGTAATTACCTTATTAACTTTAACATTACCTTCTTATGCAACATGAATGTGTATTATCAGTCTTTGCATGCACCATCATCAAGAACTCTGCATTATCAACAAGCATCGATAATAATACTGTATTTATTTTAGCGCATTTTATTTTGTTAAAAGCGTTTACATATTACGAATATCTGAATTATAATTAACAAGAAACAGAGAATTATAGAATAAATTTGTGTTGATTAAATTACAGTGAAAAGCAAGTAAAAATAATAAAAACGCACCATTTTGAGTGCTTATCTTTGTACTATAATTTACTCTCCATGATCATTTTCATTTTACTATTGTTTATTCTAGAATCTAGTTTACTCTAGAATCTAGACCTTTGTTGTCCTAACGTTATGGAACGATAGACAGCATAACACTAAAGAAACGTTCTTTACAAGTGACATCCAAAAACATAAATATGGCTCTTTTATCCTTTTAATTTAGGAAAAAATGAGTCGAAAGGCTCGTGAATTAATTATTATACCGCACAATAATAATTAAAAGCCATGGGTGGCATTGATAAAAAAAAGTGTCATAACGAACGGACTCGACACCCATTCCCCGACTGGAAAGGAAGATGTCAGCGATGGAGGTCGATCCACAGGAAGAAGAGGTCGAGGTACCTTCCTCAAGCACATCCAAAGCCGACAAGAAGAGATTCGAAGTGAAAAAGGTAACTGCAGCCTATCAGTCATCCATCTCGCCCATTATGATGAAAGGGGGCAGAAAGGGTGACTCGTAAAATGAGAAGTCCCGTGGTCGTGTTGTCAAAACAATGTGTTGTGACTCGTTAGCCATCGAAACTGGGTATGATACCAAATACCCAAGACGTCTTTCCTTAAAAACATGAGGCTGTTAACCATTGTCTCGAGAATATGCATGCCAATTTGGCCTACCTACGTTAGGGGTAGCTAACCTAGGCTAGTAGGTATAGGTAGGCTATTGGTTTTTGCTAAAAATTAAGAGAAAACTTTCGTAAAATTTTGGTAGGTGTCCCAAGTCACTGCTCCCTTATGAGCGTGGAAGTTTTCAGTAGATCTTTTATCCAGGCGTTTGTTTATGTATATTTCATTTGATTACTAGCCTATATTATGTATCATCATTGTTTTACATTTTATATTCATCCACAAGGGGTTGGTACAAAACACGGTGCCCATTTTGCTCTTAAACCAGAAGTTAGCATACCTAGAAGTTTGCAGTTGTAGTTTCAAGTTTTAGGGTAAACAACCGCATGGACTGGCCCAACACACTGACATTCACGGATGGCCACCTTTGAAAAAGTACTTAGGGTAAAACACCGCGTGGCCTGCAGCAGGCCAACGACGATCAATGCATGCCACCCTCCAAAAAAGTACATTATAACGTGTCCTGACACCGGAGACGGGCATCAGTCACGACTTCTTGTCGGTGAGAGACGGAGCTTAAACCTCTACTCTCCTTTCGAAGTAAGTATTTTCTCCAAAGTTAGAAATTAAGGCCAAATTTAAAGCATTAAACTGAGGGTAGTGAAAAGGGTGTCCAACGCAGTGCAAATCTCACCAAAACGCTTTCAAAATTTTTACTTATCCTTAAATATCTTAGAAGATTGACGCCATCTCTATGTTTGTGGAGTCGCTTGTGTCAACAAACTTCCCATTTCCTGTGATCAATCTGCACACCACTTGTACCCACAGATGCTGGGGCACTTTCATCACAACAATCAGAACACTGTCCCTAACCATGACGTTTTTTAAGGAAACTACTGTTTTGGTAGAAGACGACGACGAAGCGTGCACTAGATAATTATTTAAATAAATAGTAAAACATCAATATTTTGCATATTTATGATGATTAATTTGAAAATATTCATTATTGGAAAAGTAACTCTATTCTGACTCAAATTTAAGTAATTATTTTTTGGAATTAGAACATTCTTTCAAGTCCTGTATTATGACATCACGACATCTTGACTTTTTTCGTACCTATTGTAAATGAATTGCTGTACTCAACTTTCTTGCAGAACAGTTTACCAGTTATTCATGCAGATTATCAGCTCTTCATGTAACTGTTATAATTGTAATGCGCATATATATCTATTATTTACTTTTTGGATATATGAAGATGTTTTACTGCTGGATTACCGCCGTAGTGTGACACAATTGCTTTCGCTCCCTGGGCCTCTATCTGTTTTCGCACCATAAGAAATTAATGGGGCCGAATTTGCAATGACCAGAAAGTCGTTAAAAGAGGAAAGTTAGCATTGAGGTGCATATGTTTTGATTGAGAAAAATACAAATTTATACAATAGCTAGCTTGTAAAAAATACTTTATTACAAAAAACTTGATTGACAACTAAGCAGCATACCTACTATGGGTTTCAGAGACGGTGCAAGCACGTTTTTTGGCAATATTTCTGTGACGAATACTCGTATCAGAACGAGATTTTGCTATAGTGTATTACACTCAGTGCCGTAATTTATAAGGGTATCGTGAATCACTAATCGTAAAGAATAACGACACTTGTCCTTGTACCAAGAGACAAAATCTCCATTATCCAGAAATGGATACGAACACACGTAAAAAGCTCCACCTACCCTCTCCCCCCACCTCCACCACTACCCCTGTCCTTCTTCCTTCCTTCACCTTCCTTTCTCTCTCTCTCTTGCCAATTGGTATGTGTTCACCCTCCAAACTGGGTATAAGACTTACACAAAATGTGGAAATTGGTGAAATTAGCCTATGTATTGAAAGTATATATACATAAATATTAAAGCAATTTTATCATTACTGCATTACTATGACAACTAGAATTCATGGAAACAGTTTATGATAATGCATCGGCGTATGTGTGAAGCTCCACTAATGTGGCGACGATGGTTTTGCCATTCTTAGCATGCAAACATTAAAGGTTACATTTATTTCTGGCATACAGTTATTAAAAAAATCAAAATACTACTAATATAGACTTAAATCAATGAAAAGTGCTAGCAAAAAAATATATATATAATCCACTAATCGTCATCTGCTCCGCAATGGTTTTCGGCAGCCAGATGTACGACAAGGTTAGAAACATTGGATTGTATCTACTTTAGAAATATCTGTAATTTTTTGGGGTAATTTGGTTGCAAGAAAGGGATAATAGACATGAATTAATTAAACATTTTGAAATAACAAAGTAAAGGTAAACTAAATAATAAGTAAAGTAAACAATTAAGGGAATAAAGCTTTGCACATCATAAACAGTGTCGTCGTCTGCTGCTCGTAACTGTGTTTGTGGAGTGAGTGCTTAGGAACCAGGAACAGCAACGTGGTTCAAGTGCAATGTGGAGTGAATTAAGACCAAAATGTGTATAATTACAATCAAATAAGCATTGTGGAGTTTCAGTTGTAGTGGCAGTAAGGATAAAACCACCGATTACAAGGTAAAAATGAACTCGGTTCAAACCATGCCCCAGGAATAACAAGTTTCATACTTTCACTAATATAGCCAACAAAATGTTCTTTGTTCCGATACGTATACAAACCCTCGGTCCTTTAACAATAGGAAGGTACCTAGCGGCAGCTAAACCGGTTGTAAGCTTCGTACAAGGGGGTTCAGTAGTTAACTACTTGTCCTGCAGTTGGCGGTCAGCTCGACTGCGAGGAGAGGAGTCAGTTTGCTTTCAGCCGCGCTAGTTGATGGACGTGCTGCTTCGTCTCTCTGCCCGCTTCTGTCATATGCTTGGTTGGCTTCACTGCGTGAAGACTTTTTTTGCTTTTCCTTTTACTTGTGTGCTATTGCAAGGATAAAAGTAAGTGCGTGTGTATTTTTGTATTCATAAGTGCTTTTTTGCTATGGATATGGAACTACAAGAGCCGGAGACCTCGCCCCCCCCATCAGCCGCAGATTGTGCCCTGGTGTTGGGGGCCATAAGTGTGGGGCCTTCCGATCATCTGTAGAGGTTGATCCTCATGATTTTTGTGCTCGGTGTAGAGGGCGAGAGTGCTCTCGCACCGAGACATGTGACACTTGTATTTTTTGGTCGGAGGAGCAGTGGGAGCGCTATGGGGGGGAGGAAGAAGCTGCGCAAGCCGGCCAAGGAGTCGGAGGAGGGTTCTCCGGCTACGCCCTTGGTCACGGACACATCTTCCTCTTTTCTCCCTTCGGGGGAGGTTTCTCACTCCCTCTCCTCTCTCGATCAGTCAAGCGTGGAGGGGGTGGCGAGATACCCCGACATCCAGTTGTACTTGGGGTCCTCCGTTCGCTGTCCCCCCCCCCCCCCCCACTAACTTACCCGACTTTTCCATCCTCGGACGGGCCTGGTACTCGCTGGGGCTGCAAGGGACACAGACGGTCCAGGGGCTGCTGAGTCACCTGGTGAGAGGAGCCATGCCTGTAACACACGGGCCGACCACCACGACTACCACGTCGGGCAACGCTGCTCCGCCGCACCTGGTGTACACTCAGCACGTAGCCACAGTGACCCCGACAGCCGCTGTGCAGGCACCGCTGCCGGAGGTCTCGATGCCCGCTGTGACGCTGCCACCTGGGTTTGCCGCTCCTGCTACAGCCCTGGACTTCCGGTGTCCCAAGAGCTCTCCTCTAGACCTGCCTCCTGTGCAGAGGATGCTGCCAGTTCCTGCCCCGCCTCCTGTTCCTGAGTATGCTGCCGCTCCAGCCCTGGTACCAGTTCCGTCTCCACAGGATGCAGTCACTCCTGAGATCCAGAGGTCGTTCGCGAAGGTAATTGCGCTGATTCGTCTGCACAACGACCTCAGAAAAGGATCGCTGCTCCCACCTACCGAGCCCACATCGGGCTTGGAGTCATTCTGGGGACCTAAGAAGGAACCCAGGACGACGGTGGGTCTGCTGCAATCAGCCTTGGCTGACAGCATACTGAGCCAAGTGGACGCTCTCGTCTCCGGACAGGAGGGCTTGCTTCGGTCCGGTAGGTCTGCCAAGCTCCTTCCTCCACCTCTACCGCGACAGAGGCGCCTCTACGTGCCTTCAGAGGACTCTCTGCCGCCCAAACAGGTTAACCCAGAGCTAGCCAGGGTAACTCCGGGGGTGTCTCTGCTGCAGCTCCTGTTGGAGAACCTTTGGTTCTCGCAGCAGGAGGCACTTGCCTTGGAATCTACCGCAATGGCGGCATTCCAAGCAGTCTCATGGCTCGACCTGTGGTCCCTCACAGTGTCGAAAACCACGGCCTCCTTGGGGAACATCACTCCTGAAGGGGACCCGGCTTTTGTGAGACTGTGCCAGTCTGGGGGTAGGGCCATCGCCTACCTGGCCCACCACGGCTAACCTGTGGGCCAACCTGGTTCTCCGGCGTAGAGACGCTGTTCTCACCCGAGTGACCAGGGCGGGTGGGCGTGAGGCGACTATAGGTCTTTGCAACGGACCGGTGCGGAGTTCCGCATTTCTCTTCCCCAGAGAGATGGTGGACGCTGCGGTGGAACAGCGGCGCACTGACGACAGTGACCGTCTTGTCCACCAGACAGTCTCCAAGGTGGCTGGGCAACCTCGGACGACTGCGGCTAAGCCCAAGAACTTAGCTACGCTTCCTCTGCGGCCAAGACGGTCGCCTCGTCGAAGCCGAGAGGAAAGACTCTCCCTTCGACTTCTGCTGTAAGGAGTGACCGCAACCAGCCCTCCTCCCACTCCTTCTCTCGAGGAGGATCTGGGAAGAAGTCAAAGAGAGGAGGGAAACGCTAGGGACGGCGTTCCCCCTCACCTGCTGCAGGAAGTGGGGGGGTGCCTGGCGAGCCATTGGGCAACATGGCAGCGCTACATTGCGGAGACCTGGATAGTAAACGTCCTTTGGGAGGGATATCTACTACCCTTCGAGTCTCTGCCACTCCTCACCTCCAACCCGGTCCATCTGCAAACCTATGTTCCTGGCTCAGCCAAGGACGTGACGCTTCGGCAGGAAGTAGAAGCCATGCTGAGCAAACGTGCTGTGGAGATCGTACAGGATCAGTCGCCGGGCTTCTACATTCGACTTTTCCTGGTGGAGAAGTCCTCGAGGGGCTGTCGCCCGGTGATAGATCCCTCTCCCCTGAACCGATTCGTTCGCCAGACTCAGTTCACAATGGAAATAGCACGTTCAGTGCTCGATTCCATCAGGGAAGACGACTTCATGCTTTTGGTGGATCTGAAGGACGCGTATTTCCAGATATCCATCCATCAATCCTCCAGGAAGTACCTCCGCTTAATCCTCGACGGGACGGTGTACCAATTCAGGACACTTTGTTTCGGTCTCTCAACCGCCCCACAGCTGTTCACGCGAGTGTTCACTCTGGTGTTGGCTTGGGCCCATTCGGTAGGGATACGACGATCGGTTAGTCCTGGCGAGCTCCCACTCGCAGTTGCTGCAGGACAGAGATCGAATCCTCGAATTCTGCCGCGATCTGGGAATCATAGTGAATTACAAGAAGTCAGATCTCAAGCCCAAGCAGAGGATGAAGTACCTGGGCATGCTGATTGACACGGTAGCAGGGCGAGTCTTCCCCGCAGATTAGTGGATCAGCAGGTTCAGGGAGGCAGCAAGACCGTTCCTTTCTCTACAGGAGCAACCAGCTCAGCAGTGGCAAGCCGTGATCAGCCACCTGTCATCTCTCGAGAAACTAGTCCCTCATGGGCATCTTCACCTGCGGTCTCTTCAGTGGAGACTAAAGGAGTGTTGGTCACAGGCAAGGGACCCTCCCATCTTCCCTGTGTCCCTCACGGAGGAGGTGAGGCAGGTGGCTGGACGATGGGAACCTCATAAGAGGAGTGCCTCTTTGCACTCTCTCTCTCTCTCTCTCTCTCCGTAGATGCTGCTCTTCTCGGACGCATCGACCGAGGGATGGAGTGCACACCTGGAGGAGTTGCTGACTGCAGGTGTGTGGGACCATCGTGACAAGCACCTTCACATCAACGGCCTGGAGCTCAAGGCAGCGTTCCTCGCCCTCCAAGAGTTCCGGGACCGTCTGGTGGGACACTCGGTGGTGTTGATGAGCGACAACACCACAGTAGTGGCGTACGTCAACAAGCAGGGGGGCCTAATGTCCCTCCCGCTACACCAGTTAACGTTGCAGGTGCACAAGTGCACAAGTGGGCCGCGGCACACTCAGTAGAGGTGTCAGCCCGCTACATTCCAGGCAAGAGGAATGTGGTAGCCGACAAGCTCAGCCGTCGGGATCAGGTGATAGGAACCGAATGGTCCCTTCATCCAGACGTGGCGGAAAGGCTCTTCAACCTGTGGGGGTGTCCAGTCGTGGATCTGTTCGCCACCCGGCACAACAGAAAACCAGGTTTTCTACTTAGTTGTGCTGGACCCATGGGCAGCTGCAGAGGATGCTCTTCAACATCCGTGGGACAACCTCTTCGTCTACACTTTTCCCCCGTTCTGTCTGATTCGCAAAGTGATCAGCAGGGCGCTGATCACTGAGAACCTTTGGATGATCCTGGTGGTGCCCAAACGACCTCAGGCCGTTTGGTATCCGGACCTGCTGGCTCTGCTTGCCGAAGCACCGAGAGAAATTCCCCCCTGGCATAACCTCCTGTGCCAGCCACACGTAGAACGGTACCACCAGTCCGTCGGGTCCCTGTGTCTTCACGGCTGGCTGTTATCCACCATCTCTTGCGAGCGAGAGGCTTTTCTTGCAGCACAGCAACAGAGATGGCTGGATACCTCAGACAGTCCTCTGCAGCTGTCTACCAGGGGAAGTGGTCCGTCTTCTGTGGTTGGTGTCGTGGACGGGGTCTCTCTCCTCTCAGAGCCACTCTTCAGCAGGTAGCGGATTTCCTCGTCTTCCTTCGCCGAGAGAAGCTCTTCTCCATCTCTGCAGTTAAAGGCTACAGAGCGGCCCTGGCCCTAGTCCTTAAACTGCGAGGTGTGGACATCTCTTCTTTCGAGATCTCCCTCCTGATGAAGAGCTTCGAGAGGTCTTGCCCACCCAGGGTGGGATGTGACTCTTGTCCATAGGAGTTTGACTCGCAGACCCTTCGAGCCACTCCGAGAGTCGTCAGGCAGGGATCTGACCCTCAAGACCCTCTTCTTGCTGGCCCTGGCATCGGCAAAGAGAGTAGGGGAACTTCATGGTCTTTCCTTCGATGTCAAGCATTCCAGGGGATGGGGATCCGTGACGCTCGGTTTCGTCCCGAACTTCGTAGCAAAGACTCAGAATCCTTCGGTCCCTGACGACTGGTTTGAGTCCTTCACGATCCCCTCCCTGAAGAATTTCACCAATAATGATGTGTATGAGATGCTGCTTTGTCCTGTGAGGGCGCTACGGCGCTATCGGAAGAGAACTCGACACCTCAGGCCTGAGTGTTGACGCCTCTTCGTTAGCACCGGGGTTACCAAGAAAGAAATTTCCAAGAACACTCTTTCTTTCTGGTTTCGTGAGGTGATCAGGAGGGCGTACGAGACAGCTGGTAGTGACGACACACATACCCTTCATCCGAGAGCCCATGAAGTCAGAGGTATTGGTCCAACCCTTGCGTTCCGCAAGAATTTCTCCCTGGCGCAGGTTCTGATGTTGGAAGCCAACAAGAGACAAACCCATGACTTCATTTTGGCTCTTGAAGTAGGAACTAGTTCTTGCCTTTTGCCATTTATAAGAGGTACGCTTGCCTCCCTCTTATAAATCTGGTCCAGAAGTCTGACCACTGATCCTGCGGTGCACACCCCGATCAGCTGGGCAGAGGCTAGGATCCCTCCCTATGCTCTTACGACCAGGGAGGGAATCCAAGGTAGGACGAACACCAGTCTGTTCATAAGACTCAGATTCCACCCACCAAGAAGTGAGTCTTCCTATTGTTAAAGGACCAAGGGTTTGTATACGTATCGGAACAAATAACAACTTGTCGGAAATTGTATTTTTCCTAACTATACAAACCTAAGGTCCTTTACATAGAGTCCCACCTCATGCCACCCCTCACTCTGCGTTTCCTGGGCCTAAAGCAAAGTGACTCTCCTCCTCGCAGTTGGGCTGACCGCCAACTGCCGGACAAGTAGTTAACTACTGAACCCCCTTGTTCAAAGCTTATGACCTGTTCAGCTGCCGCTAAGTACCTTCCTATTGTGAAAGGACCTCAGATTTGTATAGTTAGGAAAAATACAATTTCCGACAAATTGTTGTTTTAGTTCGTGTGGGGCTTTCATATATCACATTATGTTGATGACACTTCAGTCTTTTGAATGGTATGCTTAATGTTGTAATTGTATTCTTGTTTTGCCAATAAAATATAGAGTGAATAAGGCCTGGCCAGCGCGATGACGATGGATCGTCTGCGGTTGTTTACCCTAATCCCCCTAGCCCCACCTAACCTTATACATTCATGTATTTTACTTTTTTATTTATTTATTTATTTTTTTTTTCCAAAAACTCTAGCTTCACTGTGGTCCCCAGAATTGTGGGATACAAGGGGAGCTCAGTATCTCTAGAAGTAGGCCTAGCCTACCAGTTTGTATCTATAGTGAACATCAGAATCATTTTAATTACACTAAAAATAGGCAAATCGTTCCAACACAAAAAAATAACCAGGTTAACATATTTTCAACTTCTGGTTACGATTTTGGGTTACAGCAAATATTTATCAGACTACAAAGCTATACATTGGTCAGAATCAGAACATGTTGAAACAGGCTATATGGTTGTGTAAAAATGCCAAATTGTAAGCCCATTTTACTGTTTTATATTATTCCTCTCTTGAAAAATAAGTTGTATTATTCCTTTCTTGAAAAATAAGTTGTATTATTCCTCTCTTGAAAAATAAGTTGTATTATTCCTCTCTTGAAAAATAAGTTGTGTTGTATTATTCCTCTCTTGAAAAATAAGTTGTATTATTCCTCTCTTGAAAAATAAGTTGTATTATTCCTCTCTTGAAAAGTAAGTTCCCCACAGTGGTTGCACATAACTGTAGGGTATAAAGAGTTCCAATATCTTTGAATTAGCCTACTAATTTTTTTGCAGAATGAATATCAGAAATGTTAAAAAAAAAAAAAATTAGTATGGGTTTCAGTGCCTCCGTATGCTTACTATGGCCCTGGTGAGGTTATCCATGTTTAATTTTGCAGGATGTTGTTTAGTCTATCAGAGGATGAATAAGCATCCGTGACATAGAATCTCAAAGTCCATGAGTTTTTTTCAGTGAAAAATATTCACAAATTACTGTATTTTTATATAATTTTTGTGACATTGCCCTTTTAGCGCCTCAATGGTGTGGTTGGTTTGGTCTTGGCCTGCCACCTTGGTGGCTGCGAGTTCAATTTTTGGCCATTCCATTGAGGGGTTAGAAAATGACATTTTTATAATAATATAAAGTTTCACTTATACTTACCCGGTGGTTACATATAGCTGTCGTCTCCTGACGTCACGGCAGAATTTGAAATTCGCGGTAGCGCTAATAGTTTGACAGGTGATCCCTCTACTCCCGCCCTCTACCGGGTACCGGGAACCATTCCAACAATAAATCAGAAGTTTCATGCCTACCTGTCCATATGAGGGGAGGAGGGCGGGCTTCGTTATGTAACCACCGGCGGGTAAGTATAAGTGAAACTTTATATTATTATAAAAATGTCATTTTGTACATGCAACTTCCCCGGCAGATATATATACTTAGCTTATGTCTCTGACGTCCGACAGAAATTCGAATTTCGCGGCACACGCTGCAGGTAGGTCAGGTGATCTACCCCCTGCCGCTGGGTGGGTGGCAGGAATAGGAACCATTCCCGTTCTAGAACCAGATTTTCTCTGTCGCGGTAGTGTCAACATATGTTGTTGCTACCTCCTGACTTGATTTTCGTTTTTCATCGTCATCGATCTTCTGGGCTGTCTTTTGCAGGGAAGTACTGGGTCTTTGGTTCGGCATACGCTTTTATTAACTTTTTAATGAATTTGGTTTCGAAAATTTCGAAGAATATATGACGTGTAACTACCGAAATTTTCGGTAGACACTCACATACAGGCAGTCCCCGGGTTACGACGGGGGTTCCGTTCTTGAGACGCGTCGTAAGCCGAAAATCATCGTAAGCCGGAACGACGCTTGGAAATATGTCTTAAACTAATAAAAAGTTATAAAAACCTTACTTGTAATCCTTTGGTTACACTACATGTTGTTTCCTGTAGTTTTATGTACAACCTGGAGTTATTTTCATAAAAGAATGCTGGTTCTTGAAGGTAAAAACTATTGTAATCCTCTGGTGACACTACATTCTTGAAGTTTTATGTACAACCTGGAGTGATTTTGCAAAATCTTGAGGGCTACAAGAACAGCTGATTACTATTTACGTATCATATAGACTAATTAAAGTAAATGTATCTTTAAATAGGCTTATATATTAGTATCAACAAAACATTTCCTGCCATGAGTCAGAGGCCGTTTAATGAAACGAACACTTCTCTGTCCTATCTGTTCAGAAAATAAACGTTACGTCAATCCCCGAGACCATTGTTGCCAAAGCGTCTCTCTCTCTCTCTCTCTCTCTCTCTCTCTCTCTCTCTCTCTCTCTCTCTCTCTCTCTCTCTCTCTCTCTCTCTCTCTCTCTCTCTCTGATCAAATTACATTGGAAACTTGACATACGATTGCCCTAATATACGAATGTTTTGAGATACAACAGAAAATTTGCGAAAATACAAGCTTTGATATACAACGAAATATTTGAGATACGATTTTGCGATGAGTGTTAGTTGTATAGGCGACCGATAAATGGCGTTCAGTCTGTTTGTTTGTTGGTGCTGCATGTTAACACGTCGTTGTTTAGTTTGTTGTATTTGCGCCTATTTTTCGTGTTATTTTGTCTATTTTATTATTAACCATGGGTCTCAAAGCTAAAGACAAAGCAGGTGATAAGAAAAAAACCCAAGAAAATGATTTCGATGGAAGCAAAACATGAAATTATAGCAAAGCATGAACGTGGCGTTCGTATCGTCGATTTGGCAAACGAGTATGGTCGAAATCCTTCTACAATATCCACGATCATCAAGCAGAAGGAAGCTATAAAAACCCCCGAGACCATTGTTGCCAAAGCGTCTCTCTCTCTCTCTCTCTCTCTCTCTCTCTCTCTCTCTCTCTCTCTCCTCTCTCTCTCTCTGATCAAATTACGTACTGGATAATGTCTCTCTTGGATACTTCGATTTTGCCAAATATTGAGGGCTACAAGAACAGTTGATTACTATTTACGTATCATAGACTAATTAAAGTAAACGTATTCTTTAAATAGGCTTATATTATTAGTATCAACAAAACATTTACTGGCATGAGTCAGAGGCCGTTTTAACGAAACGAACACTTCTCTGTCCTTACTCGGAGCGTCGGAAGACGCTCTCTCTCTCTCTCTCTCTCTCTCTCTCTCTCTCTCTCTCTCTCTCTCTGATCAAATTACTGGATAATGTCTCTCTTTTGGATACTTGGAATTTGCGTTGTAATCTAACCAGAAACTTCGTTTTGTTATTATTACTGGAAACAAGCAATGATTTTTTCATTATTTGCGCTTTTGGACTGTTATATGTAAACTAGTATGTATTCATTCGCTCGGAAACTAGTTCCGCATATGAGGCGTCACTAAAAAACATAGAAAAATACAACATAAAAAGTGTCGAAAATCATCATAATCTCAAAATTTTTGTTGTAATCTAACCAGAAACTTATTTTTATTAATATACTGTGCTAAACTATAAAGGATTTTTATCATAGTATGCGTTTTTTAAAAGCGTCGTTAACTCGGAGCGTCGGAAGCGTCAGCGTCGTAACCTCGGAACAAGCGTCGTAACCCAGGACGGATTTTTCCATTGAATATTTAAGAAAAAGCGTCGTAACCTCGGAACGTCGTAAGCCGGAACCGTCGTAACCCGGGGACCGCCTGTAGTTTGCAAGAAAGGGAAATATTAATATTTATTCATTAATACGTGTAATAAGTGTTAGAATTGATTGAGGAAATATACTGACTTCCTACTTTAGGGAGTCAGTAAAGCATGTAACTAGATACGTTTCTTTTAAAAGTTTTTTGGAAACTCGTACTAACGAGCAATTAGAGTATTAACAGTACTAGTAGTGTTGCATCCTCATCACCTTCTTACTTCGCAGAAACTTCAAATTCATAATTGCAATTTGAAGACAAGGATTGTGGCTCAAAATGCGAGCTATTAAAAGGTAAGAAGTGATAACTAGTGTTCCCCATTGCAGTGGAGGGTGCGTCTGATCGACTCTGTCTCGCTCCCAGGTCTAGACCTCTTTCAAGCTCCCAAGCCCAGGGGAGAAGGAATGTCGAAAGCCGTAAGGAGGTTTCAGAGAATCCCCACCGGTCAGGACTCCCCTCGGCAGGTTCTGTAGAGCGTCCCAGACTGCCAAGGATAGCCATTGAAAAGGCATCCTTAAAAAAGTGCGTCTCTTCATCTTACATCCGAAAAGACGAAGAATGTATATGTTTTGATGATCTAGCACGTTCTCTGAAAACTAAGAGAACACTGAGCAAGAGCCAGCCAGGAACTTAGGAAGCCGCGTTCCAGCAAGCTAGCGTGAGCCACGTTCCAACAGCCAGCAGCGAGCCGCGTTCCAGAAAACAGACTAGCGCGAGCCGCGTTCCTACAACCAAACCGCGTTCTACCAACTGAGCGCGAGCCGCGTTCTAGAACATTTTTCTTGGCGCAAGGCGCTTTCAAGGGACAAAGCGCCAGCCTGGCGCAAATTGCGCCAGAAAAACAGACGGCTAGAGCAAGGAGCCTTATAGTACAGTGGCAGTCAGAACGATCCTTCCATTGAACGTTTCCGGGCAAGAGGCTCTTTCTAAAAGGGGTCTAGTAGGCGTTCGGAACTATCAGGGCGCACGGGACCTTCCACGCAAGCGGAACGTTCCAGGAGCAAGTCTCCTTTCTAGCGTGCGGAACATTCCAGGCGCGCGGAACTATCCAGGCGCTAGGCGCAAGGAGCCAGGCGCCAGAATATTCCAAATCTTCTTATGAGAGAGAGGTCAGTCGCGAGGCTCCTCTTTGAGTTTTTAACTTGAGCAACTTTCCCCTGGCAAAGGTGCAAGATGTCGCACAGGCGGCCGTCGCGTTTGTCAGAAGGATTCTGATACTAAGAGAAGCCATTTTTTCATTATTCAGAAGACTCCTGTGTTTGGCAGTTCCTCTCAATGCGGACTCTCTCCTTCATTCATGCTCTTCCCTCGTTATGAAGAGGCAAGAGCTTTGGGAGTTTTTCTTATAAGAATCTCATCGACTGTTGGGTATGATGGCGGGTAGGAAATATCTACTTCCTTCCGTAAACCCTACAGATGAACAGGAATTCTGTCTCTTCCGCGATTTATGAGGAAATCACGAAGATTTAAAGAGTTCCTGGATTAACTTCCTTCCTTAAGGAGATATATATACTCTTTCTATCGTTCTATTAACAAAAAGAACGAAGACCGTAAAAATTTTTCCTTTCTCTATCTGCCTCGGCAGGGAAAGAAGGTAGTGGAGTATCTGCTGTATGAGAATACGATACGGCAAATCACACATACCGTAGTTACTTCTTTGCAGAGCAACTCAATTACCAGTATCCTTCCAGGAATTTCCTAGGAAGGACTACGCTTAAAGGGATTGTTAAGACAACACCTACTTAGCTTCTAGATTTATCGAAGTCTTGTTTCGCTTAAATATGCATTAATAAGAACTTCCTGAAGTTCGATAATAATTTTGTAAGATTCCTTTATTTAATGGAGTAGCTGGCAACTCTGGAAGAGTAAGGCGAGACGGCTAACGGGAGACTGCTATCGCGCCTTAGAGACCAACGCAGTAACATGTAGGTGCGGTCATGAGTCGGTGGTTACATGTCTCTCTCCTGCGGGATGGAATAACTAACCGTGTCTCTCCCCTACAATCGCGGTTTTAGCTTCGGATTGAGGGGATAGTTAAGCAAACATAAATAAAATAATGTCTGCCTTTTGCTAAGAAGCTTTCAATAAGAAAGATATTACAACATTTCAATGCTGTTTACCGTAGGTAACATTATTAAAGGATTCTAACGCAGCGGAACTCTATATTATATGATGCTCTCATGCTTACGAAAGAAAGCATGGCTTATTAGAGTACATGCTTAGTGAGAAGATGAATGTAGTAGAAGAGAATTCACTTTAAGACTACGGTATGGTCAAGTCTTATGCACATACCGAGGTTAACTACAGAATTCCTAGTATCCTTACAAAGGTTTCCTAGATTAATGCTGTTTACCACAATGTGACAGTATTATAAAGTATTCTTATACGGCAGAGCACGATATAATATAATTCTCTCATCCTTTCGAGAAACGCACACAACCTTTTTAGAATCGGATATTGCTCAAGAGAAGATGGGTGAGTCGGATGGGAAACATTCTCTTAGTGGCAGAAGTTGCTTCCCTGAATGGACTATACTACGTATATAAAAGTTTTTTCCTACTAAGAACGGAATTAACACGTGAAGGATGTCGGGTACCATAAAGGCACAGATGTTCTGGCACATAACCTTAAAAGAACTAGAAGGAAGCGCCAGCCTGGCGCAAAGCGTCAGAAGCACCAGCCTGGCGCAATGCGCCAGAAGCACCATCCAAGATATTTTCTCGTTTTAGCGAGTTATTAACCTATGAGTCCAGTTAGTGGTTTGGTTGGGTTTGTTTGCTCACCTCGGTGGTCGCGGGTTCGATTCTCGGCCATTCCATTGAGGAGTGAGAGATGTGGATTTCTGGTGATAAAAGTTCACTCTCGACGTGGTTCGGAAGTCACGTAAAAACACCATACAAACAAACAAACAAACCAGTAGCCTCTCGGAGGCTCGGTAACGGCAAGATTCGTTCCTGATTTCGTTACCCATTTAATCGGAAAGGGGTCGCTTACAAGGAATGATGAAATGATTTATTTTAATCACTTAGGCCAATTCCACGACTCTCTCATATCGCAAAGAGCATCGAGAATCTTTTTTTTCGCCCCTGTTCGCGTTAACAAAAGAAAACCTATTTGGGAACAGACACGGAACGTAACGATCCTTAAGAGGTTCGATGCAAGATTTTGCATGTCCGTAAGAACCTTCTCGATCAAAGATAATAACTGTTAACGTACGTCTAACATTTATTGAAAAGAGTTTTGAGAACCTGCGGAAAGTCTTCTTCATAGATCTCTTCGCAAGGTAGAAGACGAACAGGCTTCCTATAGATGCTTCCTTTTCCTCGACCAAGAGAGGTAGCAATATACGACATCTTTAATTTAAAGAGGGGAATAAACTTTAGTCTTTTTTTCCCTTAGTTATAAATTCTTACAGATATTAAGATAAATGGGCGTCAAAGGAAGAGAGGATGAATGCCTCATTTTGGCCTTAGAGAGGTTGGATTCACAGAAGTCACGTTCTTCTCACAGCATGTTTCGTAAGGCTTTTCCAAGAGTATCTGGATATTCTATCAGAATCTATTATAAATAGACCTGAAAAACCTCTCCACTCTGAGTCTGTCCGCGTGCAGACTGACCAGAAGTGGACATGAATGAGAGGATTTTTCAAGGTAAATGACAATAGTCATGGCTAAGACATAGAATTGCTGCAGATCGTGCTAGATGGAATGAGGAAACTGTCCTCTTCCGATACCTCTGTGAACCACATAGCGAGGTTCTTTCTTCACTTTCAGAGGGAAGAATCACCTAGGTATATATCTGCTATCAAAGAACACAGTAAAAGGCTATACTCTGTCTCTACAAGGGGAATTAGAGATAACAGAAGATTAAGATCTTCGGGATCTTATACGATACCGCAATACGACAAGAGTAGGATATCATGTACTTCGAATGGGATCTTATTGTGGCCACAGATTCCGTGTTCTGACAAAATGGAACTGCTCCTCATCAAACTTTGAGAAAGTTTATGAAGGAATTCTTTGTTTCTCTTAGCCCTAAACGACCAAGAAGACAAGTGAATTTTTTGTGCATTGAAATCTCGCATCAGATTCAATGGAGACTCAGCAATGGGTTCTTGCCAGCATAGTATGTCTGGCAAAAGAACTAAAACCCTCTATTCCTGACGCAACGCTTTCAGATAGAAGTTTCGTTGCCCCCAGGCAGGGTACTTACTTTTTCATCTACAGAAGAAGAGATGGTTTAAACGTTTGCCTACAGAGTCTTCGGGGTGCGATGAGGGCTCGAAATGCTTCCCAGAAGGTATTCAGGATATAATAAGAGCTAGAAATCAGGGTTCCGCCCAATTTCAGCTCAGTCTCTCCTTCGACTTCCAGACTCCTTCCCTTCCTTCGGGCAAGGATAGGGAAGATTCTGCAACGAGGAACCTCATCAACATGTAAGAAGAGATCTCGTTAGCAAAGGAAGTATTCACGAAGGATCCTCCTCGGAGGAAGACTTCTCTCTCGTATTGTTAGATATCCTGTCGTCTACTGGATGTAGCTGACTACAATCACCTCCCCTTGCCAGGGGCCAAAAGCTCAAAGGGGAAGAATTTCTTCTGCCCTTCTCCAGTCTCCTGATAGATTATGTGGTTGTTCAGGACTCTCGGACAATGTAGCGCCAGCCAGGCGCCAAATGCCAATACAGGCGAAAAACGCCAGAGGCGGACAGTTCCAAGGAACTCTGTCATGGTCGGATACTGAGAAGGAGCGGGCCTCCAACCTGGCGCAAATGCGCCAGAGGCGAACAAATCGGACAGATATAAGAGTGTCCGATGTGGACATCGCCAGACAGCCTAGAGACTCTTCCAAGCTCGAAGCTCCAGCAAGTGTGGAGGAGCCAAGCCAGGCGCGAGGCGCCAGCCGGGCTCTAGGAGCCAGCCAGGCTCTAGAAGCCAGCCAGGCGCCATCCAGGTGCCAGGCTCCTTCAAGGCTAGGCTCCAGTCAGGATTGAGGATCCATCCAGGCGCAAGGCTCCTTCCAGTAAAGAGAAACCTAAAGCTCTGTCATGTAAGACGGCTAGTCCCCATTGATATGATACAGGTAAGGGCTCTGCATGTAAGTGGTCAGCCCCCATTGGCACGATCCGAGAAAGGCTCTGTCGTGTAAGTGGGCTAGCCCCCATTGACATGATCCAGAAGGGTTTGTCAGTCATAGGTCCCTACCTCGCTGAAACTCTTGAGGCATGCAGACTCATAGACAGTAATCAGAAGTCTTCTGCCAAGCTCCAGGCGCAAGGCGCCAGCCAGACGCAAGGCTCCAGCCAGGCGCGAGGCGCTAGCCAGGAGGGAGGAGCCAATCCAGGCTCCAGCAGGCTCCTTAGCCCATTCAGGCGCAAGGCTCCAGCCAGGCTCTAGGCGCCATTCAGGCGCAAGGCTCCAGCCAGGCGCGAGGCGCTAGACAGGCGCTAGGAGCCTGCCAGGCACGAAGCGCTAGCCAGGCTCCAGGCTTCACCCAGAAGAGATCTATATCAAAGAATGCCCTGGCCTTCTTTGAGACAATGTGATCTCCTAAGCACTTGACAAGTGCATTGATGATTCCTTCAAACAGCTGAGAATTAAAAGCGCATGAAGTGCGAGATTTTCCGAATTCTTGTTCTTTCCTTAACAATATGTCATAAGGACATATTAGCTGTCACATACGGAGATGCAACTCTGTGTTTGACTTCCCATATCCGAAGGATGTCAAGATAACCTACGAGAGATCCTTCTCTCTTGGTTGATATGTGTCTGCGGATACATTGCTGGGATAGGGAGCCGATACTGATCCTTAACTAGTGAGTTAAATTTTATTTAACGTTCGTGTTTTTTTCTTTGGGTTGTTTGAAAGGAGTTTGGGATAACTCTTTTCAACTTAAGCACTAACCCTCGTGTTAGGATCAGGTGATTGGGATCGGTGTTGTGCTCCTTAATTATGCCACTAGGCATAGGCCATATTGTCATGTAAGAGGCTCTGTCGAGTAAATGGATAAGACCCCATCGACAGACCCACAATGAACTCTTAGCCATAGGTCACATCCTCGCTGAGGCTCTTGAGGCGAAGCAGATTCCTAGGCATTAGCCATGGAATCTTTCCGCCTGAACAATAGGAACCAAGGTTTTATTTATTTATTACCTACAACGTATGTTGTTTACCTGTCTGTTCAGTAAATAGTTGTCTCTTACCCACCACCAAGGGTGTCAATCAGCCAAGTATATATCTGCCGGGGAAGTTGCATGTACAAAAATGATATTGTTAGAATACAATAAAGTTTTGTACATACTTACGGCAGATATATACGATGAATGGCCCACCCAGCCTCCTCAGGAGACAGGTGGAAGAGAAAATCTGGTTCTAGAACGGGAATGGTTCCTATTCCTGCCACCCAGCGGCAGGGGGTTAGATCACCTGACCTACCTGCAGCGGTGGTTACATATAGCTGATTGACACATTTAGGTGTGGGACAATGGCAGCTAAAATACCAACTGTCGGAATTATCCGAAGATATAGGTTCCTTACCTTTAAAGACCGCTGACTCAGTGGTTACTGCCTCTGTAGTCTGCTGGCCTTTATTGTACCGACAGGATATATGGATCCGTGCGTCGAACACAAAAATAATAAGTACTTGCCGTTGAGGAGTGACCGTAACGGACAAGACTATAATGCCCCTGCTCAGGGTCAGTACAAATCACCACAAAAATACAATGAAAAACGAGGGATCACCACAACCGTTTAAGAAATACACCAGACATTAAAAGACTGAAAGATACTCAAAAAACTCCCTGTATCTTCAGACAACCTTAAAAATACAAAAAAACATAATCAGGAGAAAAGTTAAGTGAGGATGGATACATCCTTCTCTCCCTCACCCAATACCGTGTCAGTCACAATGAATGGCCCCAATGTACTGTAATTTTCATATGTCTGCAAATTTGTCAGATAATGAGATGCGAAGACAGAATTGCTTCTCCAATATGTAGATTTAATAATGTCTTTCAAAGACAGATTACGTCTAAAGGCCATAGACGTAGACACTGCTCTAATTTCATGAGCTTTGACTTTAAACACTTGATATCTGAGTCCTGACATTGTCCGTGTGCCTCAGAAATCAAAATTCCTTAAAAAGAAGGAGAGCGCATTTTTAGAAAGAGGACAAGAAGGATCTTTCACTGAACACCACAGGTGTTACCTCTTATACCTTTGGTCCTTTGCACATAATGTCTAAGTGCTCTCACTGGACAGAGAAGACATTCAGGCTCATTAGGCCCCACTAACTCCGAAATGTTCTTTATAGAGAAAGAACGAGGCCAAGGACGTGAGGGATTTTCATTCTTAGCCAAAACCCCAGCATTGATGAGCAAATGGCATTGCCCTTAGCGAATCCAACTCTCTTATTCAATAGGCATGCAGCTCACTGATTCTTCTAGCTGATGCTAAAGCACAAAGAAAAAGTGTCTTCCTGGTCAGATCTCTAAAAGAAACTAGAGGAGATTGGTTCGAATCTATCTGACATCAGCCATTTAAGAACTACATCCAGGTTCCAAGCTACTGTTCTTGACTCCTTTGTCTTGGTCGTATCAAAGGAACGAATCAGGTCTGAGAGGTCTTGATTATTAGAAATTTCTAATCCTCGATGTCTGAACACAGAAGACAACATAGCTCTATAACCCCTAATCGTCTGGGTAGAAAGCTTCTTATTCTCACGAAGAAAAACAAAAAGGAAGTTAGCTACTGAGCTATAGAGGTCTTAGAAAACGAAATTTCTTCTTCTTTGCACCAAGCTCTGAAATTTGGACCCCACTTAGCTTGGTACAAACTCGATCAGAGATTCTCTTCTGGGTCTAGCAATAGCCCTTGAAGCTCTCTTTGAAAATCCTCTCTTTCTGAGGGAGATGCTCGACAGTCTGAATGCGACTAGTCGAAGAGCGGACAAGTTGTGATGGAACCTCAGAAAGTGGGGCTGTCTGAGTAGATCCTTCCTTACGGTAACTCTCTCGGAAAGTCCGTCAACAGCAGTAGTAGATCCAGAAACCATTCCCTGGCCGGCCAAACCAAAAGGGGGCTATCAGAGTCATCCTGACGTTCTGATGACCTCTGAACTTTGCCAGAACTAATCTTAGCATTTTGAAAGGTGGAAAGGCATACAGATCCAGATTTGACCAGTCCAGAAGCATGGCATCCACTGTAAACGCCTCCTCGTCTGGAATTGGGGAGCAATACAGTGGTAGACGAGCTGTCTTGTTTGTGGCGAAGAGATCCAACTGAGGACATCCCCAAATCCCCCAAAGCTTCTTGCATATTTGAGGATGTAACGTCCACACTGTGGAGAAGACTTGTCCTCTCCTGCTGAGAATGTCCGCCTTTACATTCTTCGAGCCTTGAATAAAATCTTGTGCTCAAGACAAAACCTTGTTCTCTTTCGCCCAAATGAGTAGGTCTCTCGCCGCCTCGAACAGAGAGAACGAGTGTGTCCCCCCCTGGTTTTTTTATGTAAGAGAGAACCGTGGTGTTGTCTGCTTGAACCAGCACTAGTTTCCCTCTTACCTCTGTCTTGAAGTGCATTAGAGCCAAATGAATCGCCTTCAACTCTTTTTAGATTTATGTGCCAGCTTTCTCTGATGAATCTGCCAAAGACCCGACACTTCCTTTCTCCCCAGAGTAGCTCCCCCCCCACCCTTGTCCGATGCGTCTGACAAAAGCGTAAGGTTTGGGGCTCAACTGGCTTAGAGACAAGCCTTCCTCTAGCCTTCCTTCTGATTTCCACCAAAGGAGGTCCTGTTTGATTCCTTCCGAGATGTGGGGAACACGAAGGAGTCTGGGAACTTCTTCCTTTGCCACTTCTGCTTCAAGTAAAATTGAAGTGGTCTCATGTTGAGCCTGCCCAGACTTACAAAATTGCTCTATTGAAGCCAAGGTTCCTAAAAGGCTCATCCTCTGATTCGCCGAGCAAGTTTGTCTGACAAGAAATTCGTCTATTTTGTTCAGGCAAGAGTCGATCCTTTGGAGAGACGGAAAAGCCTGAAAAAGAACTGAATTCAGTCTCACTCCTAAATAAAACTATCTCCTGAGAAGGATGAGACATGACTTTTTTTTTTTCCTTGTTTACTAACAAACCTAGGCTTTCCGTCATCCTTAAAGTCTTTTGTAGGTCCTCCACACACTTCTGTCTGGACCTTGCCCTGAGAAGCCAATCGTCTAGATACATGGATTCGTATCCCGTCTAGATGAAGCCACTTTGCTACTGACGACAGAACTCTGGTGAACACTTGTGGAGCTGTCGACAGGCCGAAGCAGAGGGCCCTGAACTGATAAATGCGGCCCTGGAACACGAATCTCAGGAATCTTCTCGATTCCGAATGAATCGGAATATGAAATAAGCGTCCCGAAGGTCTATGGAAACCATCCAATCTCCAGGATGAAGCGCTGCTAATACCGATTGGGTCGTTTCCATAGGAAAAACTTTCATCTTTCAGGGACAAAGACGTTCAGGGCACTGACGTCCACACCGGTCTCCAACCCCCTTTGGCCTTCTATACCAGGAAAAGGCGATTTTTAAAATCCTGGTTCCTGCGGAGAGTCCACTAACTCTATGGCCCTCTTTACCAGTAAGGCGAGAACTTCTTGATGGAGGGCGGCAAATTTTTCGGAGTTCTCCGAGAAGGCTGACAAATTCACAGGAAATTCTGTGAGAGGGGGTGCTTGATGAACGGAATGGTGTATCCTTCCTTCAGGACCTGGACCGTCCAAGGATCTGCTCCGAGATGAAACCAGGTCTGCCAGAAAAGGTGTAATCTGGCTCCTACTGCTGTGTGGAGGACTACGGGCCTACTCTTGATGGAAGAGGGAGTGGTTTTAGAAGAGGCTCTACTCTCCCACGAAACCTGGAGAAATGATCGAACGGGAGCTCTCCCTCGAAATTTGGTTTTAAGGAGCTTCCGTGGAGGGAGCACCCTCCGAGAAGCAGAAAGAAACCGGTAGGCTATCTTCCCTGGGCTTCTTCACTGACTGTGATAAAAAGAGCCTGGGTCGCGTTTCTGTGTTAAAGATTGAGCGATCTCGCTCACAATCTCTTGCGGAAAAAGGTGTTTCTTGTCCAAAGGAGAGAAGAGCAAGGCAGACTTCTGGTTCGATGAAACCCCTTTCGACAAGGAGGAGCACCAAAGCTGTCTCTTCTTCAACACTCCAGAGGCGAAAATGGCAGTAGCTCCGAAGCTCCATCACAGATGCCTTTATCGATACAATCCAGTAACCGGAGGCAAAATCCTTCAACTGCTCCTCCGAAAGTCCAAATGACTTGACTTTCTGGCCAGCGAAGCAATGGCCCAATCCAGGAAGCTAACAACTTCGAACACGGAAAACACTCTTGCAAAGATGCTCCAGTTCATTCGTTGAAAAGAAAATCTTAGCAGTATTAAGGGCTGCTCTGCGGGAAGAGTCCCACGAGGACTAGAAAAGTCTCCCTGAGCGGAGGCAGTCACACCCAGGGAAAAAACTTCTCCAGTGTCATACCCCAGACACGGGCCTCCTTGAGACGAAAGTGCTCGAAGGGGGAAGACAAAAAAACATTTTTCCCCTGTTCCCTTTTCTCCAAAAGCCAAGCGTTTCACTTTCTTGATAGCTTTCTTAGCCGAAATCGCAGAGACGAGACGCGTGAACGATGACGAGGAGTCAGGCTTACTGTCCTTTTTCCACTGCGAACTAGAGAAACTGGAACGGAAGGCGCAAAAGAATCTCCAAAGTTGTCAACGAAGGATCGTAAAAGGAGTTTATACCCCGACAAATGCTTGTCTTTTTCTGTAAGTCCTTCTCCTTCTTCCTCCAAATCCGAAGCTTCCTTCGACGAAACTGGCGAACATTCCATCGGAAGAGGAATCCTGTTCGGCGAAGTCACACCCTGATGCGTCCGAGGAGGTGTGAGAAAGCAGGAGAAGACGTCTGAGCCTGTACTGAGACGAATCCGGGCGGCTGAGCTGGCGGCTGTCGTTGGCGGCTGAGCTGGCGGCTGATGTGGCGCTCGAGCGAGAGCCTGACGTGGCGCCATAGATGGAGTCAGGAAAGGAGCCAAAGTCCAACCAGGCGCCTGAAGTGGCGTCTGAAGAGGAGTCACATGGAGAGTCTGAGCCTGAAGAGGCGACTGCAAAGGAGCCTGAAGAGGCGACTGCAAAGGAGCCTGCGAAGAGGACTGCACAGTAGTCTGCGGAAGATGTAAGGCGGTCGGGAGCGCATTCGGGGACGAAAGAGACTTACCCAAAAGCTCCAAGATACTGCCTAACTTGGCATTCATCTGTTCAAACACCGAAGGTTGAGGATCCACCGACGTAGAAGGCGCGGGAGGCGTAGAAGGATGATCCATACACACTCTGTAGCCGCAGGAGTTATCGCTTGAGGAGGCTCTGGAGAAGGCTCCGAAGGAGTGTGCGTGTTCGGCTTCTCCACTTCTATGAGAGAAGGGCGATAAATCGAAACCGCCGGAGAAAAAGCTTCAGGCTCCTCCCAAAAACTACAAGAAGGTTCGGCAGCCGACCACCTTCTTGGAACCGCAGCAGGCGAAACATCGCGAGACCTTTTCAGCGGTCTAGAAGTCTTATTGACGCCCAACCTCCTATAAGAGGTAAACAATCTGAACTAGAGTCGCTTGAAACGAAAAAACAAAAACCTTTCCTCGCAACACCTTTCCAATGGTGAGCGACAGCATCCTGGGATACGCTACAGGATTGCTTGAGGGGGGCGGCTGCTCGGGAGCAGATCCCGCTCGCCTCCCTTCGGTTTTCGCGGCATGCCTCCTCCCAGGATCTGGGGAGTTTGACAGGGGCCTAGACCTAGGAAAACGAACCGGCCGAACAACCACCTCCTCCACTACACTTGCACTAAGTAATTTATCACACTTAACTACCACTTCTTGCACTGTCTCACCCATTTTCTGCATAGTGGTGAGGAAAGAGACAAATTTCGAGTCCATATCGGCTCGTAATACTGACACGGGATCGGGATCGGGAGATACAGATTCGAGGGCAGGAGCAACCACTACGGGGTTAATGGGAACAGGATTAACAGAATTCAGAGGAATATCCTGGCTACTCACTAACTTAGAAGAAGATCTCTGTGAAGCCTTTCTGATTCTATCTTTTTCTAACTTTCTCATATACTTTCCCAGTGCCTTCCACTCCTGAGATGTTAGAGACTTACATTCTTCACACGTATTCTCAAAAGAACATTCACGTCCCCTACAACTAACACAAGTAGAATGAGGATCAAGTGAAGCTTTAAGAAGTCTAGTCTTACACCCACTACTACACACCCTATACTGAACAGAGCCGGTGTCAGACATCGTGAAGAATTCAAAATAATTCCTAAAAAGGACAACAATATCAAAACCAAAATAACTATAGCGCTAGCAAAAAGATCAGTAAACTCAAGGTACATCACCAAAAGGAGAAAACCAAGATGATCAAATCCAAATTCCAACCAGCAGAGGAACCGTGTTACCGGTTCCGACAGCAGGAAACTTCTGATTTATTGTTGGAATGGTTCCCGGTACCCGGTAGAGGGCGGGAGTAGAGGGATCACCTGTCAAACTATTAGCGCTACCGCGAATTTCAAATTCTGCCGTGACGTCAGGAGATGACAGCTATATGTAACCACTGGGTAAGTTATATAAGTGAAATGTGTATTTCTGGTTATAGAAGTTCACTCTCGACGTGGTTTGGAAGTCACTTAAAGCTGTTGGTCCTGTTGCTGAATAACCACTGGTTCCATGCAACGTAAAAGCACCATACAAACAATCAGACAATAAATGCACTTTTTGTGATATGCATTTTTAAGGGGTTTTAAGTATTCACAGATTTTATCTATTAGACAGGTGTGTGGTACCCATCCCCCGCGAATAAGAGGGGTCTGCTGTATATTTATTTAAGGCATGTTCCAAATTAGAGCAAGTGTGTTGAGGTGTAAAAAGTGGGCTCCCCTTATTGTACCTTGGTGGTTGTCTACTTAACTTATTTTTAAGTACTACAAGTAATATGGTTGTCATACCATTTGAAATACTGTACTAATTTTATTCCATAGGTGATAGAACAAGTATAAAAGACTTGTATAATTGACAGAGTATGTAAATTTCAACAAAGGATGGGAGTTGAATGGTCATTGGGCGTTGTTATGATCAAGAACCGAGTACAGTTATCATTAAATAATTTTTCTCTTTTTACAGTGGAATGCAGTAGCTTTATGGGCATGGGGTGAGTATTGGACTGATTAATTTTTTGAAGTTCAGAATAATTGCCTTTAGCCCAATTTTATGACATTATGGATATAATCAAGAAAAATAAGTAAATTAAATCTGTTGTAATTATTTGTAACAAGGAAAAGGACTGATGTTAAAAGTGGTAATTATATATAAGTGACTTGCAGTGTAGAGAATTAAGTTTTTAGAAAAAAAACTAATGGAATTTAATCTTTTCCACTTATCTTTCATGTATATTTTATTATTGTTTACAGACATTGTCGTAGACAACTGTGCCATTTGTCGTAATCATATCATGGATTTATGTATTGAATGCCAGGCAAATCAAGCCTCTGTTACATCAGAAGAGTGCACTGTTGCCTGGGGGGTGTGTAATGTAAGTAAATGTTTTTCAACTTGTTTGATTTTGTTGTAACAAGTTAATTGGATGATTTGTTAAGTAGTGAGCTTTTAGACCTGTAATTAAGATTAGGTATTGTGTTTCTACAGGAGAACAAAATATCATCCCCCAAGTGCTTGACACTGCAATAGCAAATTTGCCCAATGGTCTCAGAGAAATAACACCAATGCAGTGATGTTCTGTACATGAATACAATAGTTCCTAAATACAAATTAGCTTACCTAACTGCTGTTATATGTAGAGAGACACTGGTTAAAGACTTTGCTTTTACTGTGTGATTTTAGGATCTTTCAGTGCTCACAGATGTCATTAAGACCACCTGATTTTGTCCTGATGAATTTAACTTCAAATTATTTATCCTTTTTCACTTTGTGGCCAGCAAAAATGCAGGCGTTCCATAACTTTGGTTGGTCTTGCCACTTGGGGGTTATTTGTACACTTTTACACCCTGTAATTGTGTACATAGCAATGGTTTTTGTCTTGACATTAATGGAATATGCCATCCTGATTTTTTTTATTTCTTGAGCTCTTGTTGCTTGTACATGTACTCTAATAATTGAAATTTGTTGATAAAAGTAAAGAATAGATTCACACCCTTAAGGAAAGTTAGATTGTTTAAGGTGGTGGCTGAGACCAAAATTCCTGACAATGAGGAAATTGGGATATGCAGAAGTATTCCTCTCCTTTCAAGAACTAAAAATATAGTTGTTCCGACACGAACTACAAACCCTCGGTCCTTTAACATAAGGAATGTACTTATGGCGTAGCTGGAATTACGGCCGTTGAATCTTGAACAAGGTGGTTAGGTAGTAACTACCGTGGGGCAGGCTAGCCTGCCCAGATGTAAACACTCTACTTTGCTTTTGGCCGTCTTCCGATGAAGACGTGTTTGTGAGTTCCGGCTGATTGGTCGTTGAATTTTTTTCCCGGTGGGATCCTTTTTGTTTATTTTTTGTGTTTAAATAATTATGCATATACGGTGTTTGATATTAATACTAAACAAAGGTTTGTCCTTGTTTTTCAATTAATATACAAACCCACTTTTTGTGATAGCCTTTGTAACCACCCCTCTACTTGTGTCAAGAGTCGGCAGCTTAGGTATGCCAACATATTATTTACATTCTTTCGCCCTTTAACGCTGGCTCAGACCTGCATGAGGACGAGATATGTATCTAACGTGAGGATGAGACATGTATTTAACGTAAGTGATATTGATCCTGTAACGGGACATGTATTCATCCAAAAATTATACTTACGCTTGGGAATTACCAAGGGCACTTCAAAGGCTTGTCCGTGTTTCGTTGTTATGGTAATTTCTCTTCTCCTTCTTCCTTTCACTTACTATCGGAAGAAGGTAGAAGGATGGGCGTGTGGTGTTGATGTTGGAGGATCTCCTCTCACTTCAGAGGGCGGCGCCCTTGGATGCGTGAGGAGTATCCTCATTACTTTAATATTTTTTTCCTTATTTTACAGACTAGTGGTGATTGTGTTTTCAGCAGTATTAGTTGGATGCTCTTCGTATTGGTTATCCTAACCTTGGAATTGTACCTATGACTCGTAGCATTTTGCGGACCGATCCTCGAGTGTGTGTACTGATCCCCTGCTGATAATCATATTCATTACCACTACTACCCGGGAGTTATGTCACTGGACGAACCTGTCACGCTGCCCTGTGATGTTTATCTACTCCTGATGGTAGAAGTCTGGCAGAATTCGGAGGAACCGAAGAGGAAGAGAACTTGTCAAGTGTTGTCATCCTCCTCTTCGAGATCATCATATCTTCATACCTCCTCCCCTTCGACTTTTAAGGCTTTGCCGTAAAAGAGAAGGTGGTCTCCCCCCCCCATAAGAAGTCTCGTCACGGGACTTCTAAGGGTCTGTCTCGCTCCAGTGAGACAGGTGGGTCTTCCGCTGGTCCTCCCGTTCCTCCAGGAACGGGGGCCTGTCTCTCCTTCCTCGGGGAGGAAGCAGACGGGGACTGTTAGGATGAGCATAATTAAATACAGGGCCAGATACCAGGTTTATTGTGAATCCGTTACAACAACTTGCTGCCAAGGACCAGCACCCTGGGCGCACCCCAACACAACAACGGAACCGAGAACTCAAAAACAAAAGACATTCATAGCAAGGAATAGAATCACAATTAACAAAGGATTACTTTTTTTTTTATCTAAAACTCTATAGGGACCATGGAGGTACCGGCCACCACTGGTATCTCCTCTCCTGGTTCCGAAGGTTGCACCTTTTTACTGTCAGTTTCCGTTTCAGTGGTGAATGGCCTTAGTTGCCCCAGTGCTTGGCATAATGCCAAAAATCTATATAAATTAAATCAAACAACTAAATCAAAAGTTGTGAGCTATGCCCTGTAAGAAATTTATTTTGTCCACAGGATTATACTTTTCTAATAGTGCCATGATTAACTTATTTGCATTTTATTCTTCTGTTGCATTGGATTTCTTGTTTTAAAAAACTTTTTTTTTTTTTTTTTTTTCTTGAATGCAATGGCCTCTGCCTCCTGTAATGCATCAATTATGTTTCAAATAGAGGGGAGTTGGCAGGTTGCTGAGGACTGCAAAGCATTATGTAACCCCTCGCAAATATTGTTAGATCTGGGTAACTGGTTTAAAATTTTTTTGAACATTCGAGGGCTCTACAGAGAAACTTGGTGCTCACCTTATTCCACTTGCTTGGCCAATATACGTCATGTCAAAAACTCAGTAATTCGGGGGGGGTGGCCGCCAAATCACAATCAGTGGACAAAAATTAAAGCCATCAAAAACATCACTTACAGAGAGAAATGATAAAGCAGATAAATGCTTTATCTTCAAACTGAACTCTTCACCATTGCTGTCTTAACCCTAGAACACAGATTTTCTTGACAAGAGACTTGAATAAATGTAAAAGGCATGAGCTAGTTGGTGCTTGTGGAAATATGTCAGTATGTCTGGAAAACCTCTTTGAGCTCCTATTTTAATATCTTTCAACGGTGATTTTGAATTAAGTTGAGGTTTGTTCATGAAACTTACCTGTCAGATATATATATAGCTGTATTTTCTGAAGTCCGACAGAATTTTAAAAACTTCCGACACACGCAGTGGTCGGCCAGGTGGTTAGTACCCATTCCCGCCGCTGGGAGGCGGGTATCAGGAACCATTCCCATTTTCTATTCATAATTTTTCTGTCGCTGGTGCTGAAAACACCTGTTTTCAGTACCTCCGTCTTAGGATTTTGGAAACTTCATTGCCGCTAAGTATCCTAATTGTCTTTTGATTTATTTACTTGGATTTGTGGGATTTGTGGCTAGGCATACGCTATCTTAAATTGATTTGAATTTGATTCATTTTTGCATAAAATATCTGAATCTAGTTAGGCTAGTTTCAGACGGGGTTGTCTGCAAAGATAGGGTGTGGCTACCGAAAGCTTCGGTAGATCCGCACTTGGTATGTACGAGGGGTATGGGTCTTGCTTCTTTGTTGAGATTTGTCATGTAAGGAGTGTGAGACTTTGTCTATTCCGTAAGGAAGACGTATGATTCGTATGTACGCAATTAATCAGTAACAAAAGTCAGGGTAGTGAACCTGCTAACCTTCCTGTAGACTTTATTTTGCCTAACCCTGTAGTATGGCCTACGGGCTATGAATATGTCTACGAGAGGTGCTCGCTCTCCTTCATTGCTGTGAAGTGCTACTTCTGTAATTGTTACTCCTAACCCTGCAGTGTTGCCTTCGGGCCCTAAGCAGTGTCTGTAGAGAATTACCCTTTCTCTGATACTCTTTTGATTCGTATCTTAGAATCGAAAGTGCTTGCTTTAGAGAGTAAAAGTGAAGTGCAGAAGTGCAGTGATACCCCTTGTGTAGTGGAGGGTGCGTCAGATCGGCCTCGTTTCGCCTCTAGGCCGGGACCTCTGCTTGACTCCCAGGACCCGGGGAGGGAGCATGTCGAAAGCCTAAGGAGGGTTACAAGGAACCCCCACCGATCTGGCGTGCCTTCGCAGTTTCTGATGAAAATCCCCAGACTGCCAAAGTGCGTGCGCGTGCACGAATCCTGAAAGATTGCTTCTCGTCCTCCGAAGCGTCCTCCCCATGCAGGGGTGGAGCTTTCGGAAGGACTCGCGCCTCTAAATAGAAGCTTTATAGAAGAGGACGCTTCACGTCCTCTCTCTCTCTCTCGTTATGCGTTTCAGTTGAGAAGTAAGAAGGCGAACGTCGCCTGAACTCGTGTCCGTCTTTCCACCGAGAAATACGTAAAAGAAGTCATAGTAGCAGGAAGCTTTTGAGAGCGGACGCCCGGGACGCTCGGATGGACTCCAGGCGCGCGCGGGTGCACGCCAAGTGCGCGCCAGTGGACGCCGAGCGCGCTCCAGTGGACGCCGAGCGCGTTCCAGTGGACGCCGAGCACGCGCCAGTGGACGCCGAGCGTGCACCAGCGCACGCCAGGTGTGTCGCCTGGCTGAACGTTTCTGTTGAACTCTTCAAGCTCTTGTTTCAGATATGGGCCTAAAGAATGTTTACCTCTACCTCCGGTGATACCTTCTACCTCACCTGCAAAGAATGTGAAGTAGGCAGTGCTTCTGAGGAAGTTTAAAGTGAACAGACAACTTCTTCTTCGAAACCCAGCAAGACATCGGGTTTCGTGAATTCAAGAGGTCTCTGTCAATTAATATTGCTTTTCGCATAGGTGGATGGAGTTAAGGAAAGCTCAAGGGAAGATCTCGTTTGCTCTACCGCAACCTTTTGCCATTCGGCCAATAAATTTAAGTTGCCACTACCGCAGTCAAGACTTTGCGATAAGGCAGTTACGGGTTATGTAAGGCTCGATGTCCTGCACGTCAGGACTCTCGGCAACGTTCAGTGGGATTCTTGCAAAGGCACTCATCAAAAGGACGCTCTTCAGGAAAGCGCAAGACAGGACTTCCTTTGCCATACTGCCAATAAATTTTAAGCTTTAGCAGGCATTAGTTGTGATACGGGAGAGGAAGTTGGTTGGAGAGTTCTTCCTCTTCCCAGGATATTTTGCAAGCTTTTTAGCCCATCTGAAAGGGTTTTTCAGATGATAGATTTTGTTAGTTTCTAGTCAGGACTACGCTGCCGAATTGAACATCGTCGTTCTACCTGCCGTAAGCCCAGTCTCTTAACAGGATTCTTGCCCCTTCCTCGTTTGAGACGGGAATCGAAAAAAATTAAATGCTTGACTCCCTGGATTACGTTTTGTCAATTCAGTGACTTTCCCCCATTGACAATATACTTTCGTTTTGTCAAGTAAGTGGGTATCCCCTCATTGACAAAATATCTCTTTGTCCCGTAAATGGGTTAGTTCTCATTGACAAACATCTCATTAACTTGATATTGCGTAAGCGAATAAGCTCTTATTGACAAGATTCGGAAGAGCTCTCATTCGTCATTCGCAGACTCGTACAAGAAATAGACTTGTAGACTACGTCAATGAACGCTTATGTCCAGTAACATAAGAAGCTTGAGCTGACTGCTTCGATTCTCTTAAGTTTTGTTCATGAAACTTGCCTGTCAGATATGTATGTAGCTGTATTTCCGAATTCAGCTATATATATGTCTGCCAGGTAAGTATGAACAAACTTTATTGTGATATAATTTCATATTTTGCCTTGCGTTATTTTACTTCTGGTTGGTTCAAGTCATATACGCTTGCTGTAGTTACCTCTTCGGATGGCAACCGAGAGGTCTATTGTCTATTTTAAGGACATTTAATCGTTACTCCCTGCAGCCTTCCAGGAGTTTCCGATTTATCTTTTACCGTTGTATGGTAGTGTTCTGACGACACAAACGAATCTATATATTTAGCGTTTTCTGTTTCGCTTAAATATACCAGCTTGAGAGTCTTTCGGCTCAAAAAAAAAATAACGGACCTATTTCTTCGTAGAATAGGGTAGCTGGCAACCCAGACATAAAGTTAAGAGACGACGTTCGTAAGCTGCTGGCTGCTGCTGTCATGCTGTGTCTGTCTTCCAGTTCCAACCGAGCCAGCAACAGATCGGGCGCTGTCATGCGCCGTAGGTTTACGTCTCTGTCTCCTGCGGGATTGACTGACTAACCGTATCTCTGTGCTGGCGGTTACGTCTCTCCTGCGGGATTGACTGACTAACTGTAACTCTGCCCTACAATCACGGACTTTAGCCTAAGATTGAGGGGATTTTCTTACGTGAATGAATAAACGTTTGCATTCGTTTTGCCTTACTATGTTTCACAGAGTTATCTCTTAATCCTTTCGGTGCTCGTTACCGACGTATAGAACTACGAGTCTACCGCAACATTGCACTTTTATATGCTCTCCTGCTTAGGCAAAGCGCAGCCTTATTAGGGAAGTAAGCATACTCGGGGAGGGAATGGATGAGCTTGCTGGGGACCATTTCCTTCCTGAAGAAGTTTGTTTCCCCGAATAGACTGCAATTCAGACCACAGTTTTTTCCTACCGGGAAACTGAAATATTATTCAAGATCTAGGAATGATTCTGAACATCTCTCAGTGCGTTTATCACCTGAGGTGATAGAAAGAAGGTGCCGGACATCTGGATAGGGTTTCAGATGTCCTGGATCTTAATCTGAAAGAAGTAAAAGCGATTCGGTAGTCCCTCCAGTCCTCGTAACGAGTTTTGGGAACCAGTGGTCCAGATCAACTTTGATATTCCACAGCTCTCTCATATCTTAAGAAGTATCTTCTCTCGGTCCCTGTTCGAGTTTACGAGAAAGCCTATTATAACAACAGGCGTAGAATGTAACGATCCTCTAGAGGTTCGTTACCGGATTGCGAAAGTCCGTACGAATCGTCTCGATCGACGGCAGCAACTATTGACTTCCGAGTGGAATCTTTCTTTAGAAGTAAGTTGAGAGTTGTGGAGACTTTAGGGACGCCCTTTCATTCTTCTCTTCGATATGTTGAGGACGAAGAGGCTTCTTCTTCTCTGCTCCCTTATTCTCGATCCGGGATCGGTACCATTAAACGCCATCCTATGATATTGAACGGGGATGGATATTTAGTCTCTTTTTCCCCTTTTTTCAATCGCTTAGGAAATGTAATAAGAGGATTTATGACGTCACAGGGAGCGACAATGACGCTGATCGCCCCATGTTGGCCTTCAGGATCCTGGATTCACAGAGGTCACATACTTCCTAGTTCACTTTCCAAGGACCTTTTCCGAGTGAGTCGGTCTACTCTAACTCGAAAGGTACCTATAACCTCTCCGCTCTGAGTCTTGACTACGTTCAGGCTATCGAGATGTTGACAGGAATAAGATTACCGTCTTCCATTTCCGTCTGAAGAATGGGATAAGCTGGCAGTCACAACTATTAAAGAATACGCAAATATGTTGTTGACGGCCTTTGGGCTCAGAGATTTGCGTCTGTCAAACAACAAAGCCCTTCACGATCTTTGAGTTCTGTGGAATCTCGAACCTCGCTCACCATCTACTTTTTGTCTCACCTGTTTTCTCGGAGTCAGACACTCGTGCGAGATCAGGCGACATATAGTAGCCCTGAGTTTCTTGTTGACGAAGTCGGTTGCGTTTATACACCCCCGATGATCGTGTAACATGAGACCAGGTTGGACTGTCAGGCATTCTTCCTTCGGGACTGAATCGCCTTTTTGCTCCTCGCTCCTTTCTCCTGGCACCAGAAGCTCGAGTCAGGAGTTGATTCGCTGACGACGTTGGGTTGCGTTGATACACCCCAAGGTTTGCTTAGATTGAATCGCCCAGGCAGTCCAGACACTCATCCTTCAGCGAAGAATAGTGCCTTATGGTCTTCAGGGTACAGCCTTGCTGTCCTTGATTCGTCTGACTGGTCAACTGGTCGGTCACCTGACTTTAGTACAGACGGACTGACTGTGCATGTCCAGATCGAAGCTTTCAATATGGAACTTAGACGTAGTCTGAAGTTCTTGATGTCAAAGCATTCGAACCTCTCCTACCTGTTAACTTCTTGCATGTGATCAGGAAGGCCTTCTTCTAACCACCCTAGATACGACAAAGAGGGTTAGTGAGATTTTAAGCCATCGTCACAAGTTTTGGCTTTAGAGAACACAAGGCGGTGTGCTCTCTAACCCTTCCGTTGTGGCCTAAGAATGGTAACGACCTTTGTCCTTGGGCCAGGAGCTTGGAAGCAAGGATGGCACAAGTTAGTGGGCAGGAGCCAGAGAGTCCTGTGCCCTGTCGGGTCTCTCAAGTTTTATCTACATAAAACTCAAGAAAGTCGAAGTCAATCGGGCAATCTGCAGTGTTCCGAAAAAGACCAGACTTGCCCATATCGAAGAACAGCCTGGCTTTAGTGTTAAGGAGTTCTTTCAAAAATGCTCCTTCATTGTGTTTGCACAAAGATTTGAAATCTTTTATCTGAATGCTCACGAGGTGAGGGCGCGGCCTCGGAAGCATTTCAACAGAGCATGGCACTCAGCAACATCCTGAGTACCATGTTTTAGCGAAGCAACTCTGTGTTCACTTCACACTCCCTGCGAGATGTGAAGATGGCATATGAGATCTGCTGCTCGCTAGGGCCATACGTGTCTGCAGACACAATCTTGGGGCAAGAAGTACCACTCATCCTATCCTGTAGAAAATGGTTAGGAAGAGCTCTTAATTTAGTTGTTGAGTCGCCGACAACGGCGACTTCTTAACTCTTAAGCCTTAGTTAACACACCTTAACTTTGGCTAGGTTGGTCAGGTGGTGATATATATATATATATATATATATATTTATTTTACTTCTTAGCCCTCATGGTATGGTCAATATGGTCTAGTCACGTCGTGGTCTCGCCCCTGTTGACAGATCATCTGGAGTGCACCAGCTATATAGGTCTCTACCTCGCTGGCAACTCTAGTAGCACAAGCAGACTTACGTGGCAGTAACCACGAAGCCAGCTATGCTAACAGGTGGAACCAAGATGTAAATCATCTGCATGCATTTGTTTCCCAAAATCCTTCTATTCTGTCCCTTCCCACCTCCAAAGGTGGGATTCAGCTATATATATATCTGACAGGTAAGTTTCATGAACAAAATGATATTGTTATGATACAATAAAGTTTGTTCATACTTACCTGGCAGATATATATAATCAAGTACCCACCCACCTCCCCTCAGGGGACAGTGGAAATAAAAATTATGAATAGAAAATGGGAATGGTTCCTGATACCCGCCTCCCAGCGGCGGGAATGGGTACTAACCACCTGGCCGACCACTGCGTGTGTCGGAAGTTTTTAAAATTCTGTCGGACTTCAGAAAATACAGCTATATATATATCTGCCAGGTAAGTATGAACAAACTTTATTGTATCATAACAATATCATTTTTAGTTGCAACCAATACATGAAAGCAGTATACAACTGATGGTACTGTATATTGTTGTGCTAACTTTATAAGTATCATCTGCTGCCCAATTATGAAATCTTATGAAATCTTCCAAGCCTGTTGTCCTTTGATTTTAGTTATATACATTATTTGTGTTATACTGTATTTTAGTCATTCACAGTATGAATCCTTGCTGTACAAGACTACTCTATGCATCTCTAGTATGTTTATGTTCTATCAGCATTTTTCTTATGACAGTGATAGCTAAAATTCTTCTCCCCCCCTATTATTTTTCCACCTGTGTTTGGTTTTCAAAACAAAGGGACTCCTAAGAGAAATGGGGCAGCATTAAACATATCACCCTGAGCAACTCCTAGTGCTTGCAAAGATGAATCATGAGGAGGAGGAGAGAATCCTTCCTAAGATGGGTCTGCCAACTTCCTACGATGGGTCTGCTAACTTCCTACGATGCTCCTTCTTCCTGTAAAAATTCTTCTACTGCTCAATAGGCTTCCTCAGGAACTACACCCAGGGCATGGATTAGTTACATCACAAAAATTGAAATGACACACTACAAGTTGTATCAGGGTCAGTCAAGGTGAAGGTGGCCGCTAGGAAGCATGAATGAACACAGGAACCTGGAAGGCTGGAATACGTGTTGTCGCTCATGCGACTTCTTAGATCCAATGGAGAATTCATAATGAATCACCAAACACACACACACACACACACACAAAAGCATAAAAGCAGGAAAGGGATCATGGGCTAAGCGAAAAAACTGGCTTGGGTGGAGGAGAGCAAAAGCGAACGTCTGCTTACCAAGGCGGTTGAAAAGAGGCTAATTGCGTCACAGGGTTCAAACGTGGTTGCTGACCAGCTTTCACCTCATCTACACTTTAGATGCCGGATACCTCAGATCCCTTGCATATACATTTTTTTTTTTATTGTTTTTAACTGGTTTCCAGCTGGTGCCAGAAGATTTATCCTAATGTGAATACATACTGAAGGTTTGTTAGCTATGGTTAAATGTTTTGGGGATGCAGTTAACTATGTTAAGTGCTATTTAAAGTGGATGGCTCATTACCTTTAAGTTTATCAGTGTATTTCATAAAAAAGTATAATTCACAATTTTTTTAGCTAATACCTTAAGTACACAATTATCAAGGGACATATTTGTCCTGGGCTGCAAATGTCTTGGGACACAGTTGGCTGGTATGCAACTGTCCAGGATGCTAATGTTCAGGACACAAGTGTCTCTCCACCCTTATGTACTTGTTCCATATGGGTAGGGTTCATGTTCTAAATAATAATAATGATAATAATGAAAATAAATTAAATTAAGTAAAAAGCCACAATAATGTATGTGAGCCACTGTATTTTTCAAAATACAGAAAGGTTAAAAAAAAAAAAAGATGAAGAAAAAAAAAAAGAGGGCCGTTGTACAAATGGTCAAAAGCTCCCTTTATTAGCCTTTTTTGTATTTTGGAAAATACAGTTGCTCATATTCATTATTGTGGCTTTTTACTTATTGTTTCTGGTCACAGTATAGTGATGCACCATAGATGAGATGATATTGTTTTATAATTTTTCTAATTTTCCTTGCAGCATGCATTTCACTTCCATTGCATTTCGAGGTGGCTGAAAACACGTCAAGTATGTCCACTAGATAACCGAGAATGGGAATTCCAGAAGTAAGTTTTAACTTTCGAAATTTGATTTTGGTGACAGTGAATTTGAACCGGTCAAATGTATATAGCCAGGCATTTATAAATGGCTTAATAATTACTATCTTTGATCAAATGTTGACTGTTTTTATTAATGTATGTATAATTACTAATATTGATCAAATACACGCTAACACCTTCACCACTGTAAGGGGCTGTTCAAAAATATGTAATGCCTTTTTTTGGGGGAAGGGGGATATGGTGAAGTGTTTGAGTGTGACAGTGTGGGTGAGGGGCCTACAGCCATAAGTTAACAAAACATTTTCAGATTTTTTCCTTATGTTTCTTTTGAAAAGATGCAAATGTTGAAGGACAAAAGAGAAAGAGAGAGAGAGTAAAGATTAAGTAAATATACTTATATTTTAGTAATGTTGAGAATATGGTAGTATTTATTTTTTATCATAAATCTTTGTTTAAAAAAATATCACAAACTCAACCATTGTTTTTGTACTGCAACATTTTCTGCTAGTAGTATATGCAATGCATGACATAGAATAATATCACAAACTCATCCCTTTTCTGAGCTCCGGCATTCTATGCTTATGCATACATATGACTTAGAAAAATACCACAACTTATATTAATTCTCTTCTAAACTTCTACATAGTCTACTTTGTGTATTGTGATAAACTTAAGTAGTAAGAAAAACCTAAAGGTAATAATTTCAAGGTATTAGGCTAAACTTTATTATATTATATTGCATTATAAAAAGGGAAACACTAAATTGAGTTGCTACCAGCTGATGTTACATAATTTTCTTGGGGGTCTGGACATTTGTTATGAGGTGTGACAGGGGCAGAAGGGGTGTCAAAAATTACCAAAAAAACTTACGGATTTTACATAATTTTTTAGCAGGCCTTTTTTTTTACGTAATTTTTTAACAGGCCTTTAAAAATAAGATAACTTCTGGTTTGTTCCCTTTTTCTTAAATTTGTTATTTTCCTTTACAGGTATGGCCATTAAGCAGAACCAGGTGTTAGAAGAAATCGCATTACTATTTTGCCCGGATCTTGTCACAGCTCATCTATTACTGAGGTTCCTTCTACTTAGTGTGCTCTCACTATAGATTTCAATTTTTTGTTTTTCATGTGTTTGATCTGCCTATAAATAAAAGTTGAATTAAGTATTTTATAGTTCTATGTGTTTGTGTATCCTTCAAATGTATTACTGTAAATACTTGCAAAGTATATGAAAATCGCACTGAATATTATCAGCAAAAACAGTTTCATTCACTTTAACATAACCTGTAAAGGTAATTATTATTTTTTTTTAACCACAAGCATTATTAAGATATGATGGAGGAAAGTTTCATGGAATACTATAGCTTAGTAGGAAAACTTGGGAATGTAGTGTAATTAAGAAATATCATTGTCATATACAAATGTTGACACCTAAAGAAAATCGGTGTTATCTGTATGTTGAAGAATGTGGGTAAATATAAAATTTGTTTTACTTGCGCACATATTTGTTACAGTCTTGAGTTGCTATGAAAGCCATTAAAAAAATATGGTTCAGTAAGTTCCAACGTGAAGAAACAAATCTCAGAATTGATCGTAGTTCTTTAGGAACTCGTGGTGTTGCCAGTTAGTATATTTTATTTCAATTACTGTCATCCTATTTATCTGATAATACGTATCAGTGATTAACTGTTTAAGCACAGAAAGTATTTCCCCAGTGAATGATCAATGTTAGCTCAATAATTGTATATTAAAATAAAGAAAAAAAAAACAGAAACATCTGCGGCTCTCAAAGTGTAAAATCAAGACTTAGTGTTCACCATAGAGGGGCAGTACGAACAGTGTGTGTAAGCACTGGCCTAATATTTGTAAATTAACTTATTACTTTTATAGCGTTGTATCGAAAGTTATTATGATTTATTTTCATAAAACACACAAGTTTAGCATCTGATTAAATGAAATATAAATGAGAGAAGTTAAAAAAATAAAAAAAATTAAATCCAAGTTAAATGCGCGTTTACATTGGTTACATGATTAGGCCTATTTCAAGAATCAAGGAAATATATTTTCCATCTTGTTAGTTCATAATTTAATCGAAGTTCTCAATTGTACAAATTTTTGCATGTGGAATTGCGTTCAGGGTAGCACCAAACAAGTATTTTCGTAGGTTTCCACCTTTTCTTTTTTCAGTGCAGAAGTGAGACTTCTTGACCATACGATCTGGAGTATGAATATGCTTGGCGAGCATTATTTTAATTCGAGTATCTCCTGTTATGCTCTCTCTCTCTCTCTCTCTCTCTCTCTCTCTCTCTCTCTCTCTCTCTCGCTCTCTCTCCTCTCTCTCTCTCTCTCTCTTCTCTCTCTCTCTCTCTCTCTCTCTCTCTGGACATTTTTATCTAGTCAGGAATAACCAGAGGTCTGTTTTAAGAATCGAGCACTAGGCTTATTGGCCATGCTCGGCTGCTGCTTATATACATACATACATACACACATACATATATATATATATATACCAAAAAAAATCATAAATTTCTGTTACACAATAATGCTTGGCTGAATCAAACTGATTACTGGTTGTCCGTGGAAATATGAAATTAGGTGATATCACTCCCTTATGATAAGCCCACTTACGCGAATTCAGTCTTAAATTTCACAGCTGGAATATGATTCGAAGAATTGAGGTTGAAGTGAAAAGGTGGAGTTAGGATTGTGGGTAGAGGTAGAGGTAGAGGGGGGATGGGGTGGTAGGGGTCTGTCGTCTCCCTACTTAACCAGGTGGTGATTTTACTGGTGTTCTTCCTTGCGACCGTCTTTCTTATTTTTTATATAGCGAGTCTGTTTCCCAGGTGAATATCTAGTATGTAAGTGTTTAATGAGTGAATGTTCATTCACTGTTTAGTGTTTAATGAGTGTTTAGGGGTTTAGTTGAGCATTTAGGGTTAAGTGAATATGTAGTGCTTAGGTTTAGTGTATAGTGAATATTTAGAGTATAGTGAGTACTTGGTGAATGTTTAGTGTATAATGAATGCTTAGTGATTGTTTAGTGTTTAATGAATGTTTAGGATTAATTGAGTGTTCAGTGAACATTTACTGAGTGTTGGTGGTAAAGTGAGTGTTTTGTGTTTTATGAATATTTAGTGTATAGTGAGTGTAGTGTATTCAGTGAATGCTTAGTGTTATTGAGTGTATGTTTAAGTGTGAATATTTAGTGAGTGTATAGTAAGTATGAGTGTTTAGTGAGTAAAAATGTATTGTGATGATAGTGTTTAGTGATTGCAAATTACTGTTTAGTTGGTGCTTCGTGGCTGTGTGCTAAGAAGTCCTGTAATTTACAGGAACCATTCTTGCTAGACACTGCTTATAGATCCTAGAGCAGATGTTTAGACCTTGTCCACAATGGCTGGAGTGCTTAGGCATGGCGACTTAGGCCAATTCCTATATTTATGAGGTAATTTTTCTCTGAGAAATTGGGTCCAGTAATAATGATGATAATAACAGCAACAACAATAATAATAATAATAATAGTAACAATATTAATGACAATAATAAAATAATAAGAGTAAAAAGATAAAAATAATAAAAGTAATAAAGTATAGTACCATGAGCAGGACCGAGACCTTTCAATATGGCCGCTCGAGGTCACACGTGAGGCAGGGAGATTGACACTCTAGTGATTGACGCTCTATGGTGGACATTCAACATCTGAAACCCATCATCAGGAGAGAATCTAGAAATCTTTTATTGGGTACACTTAGGATTATCATATTTATCAATAATTATATATACACAGCGGTGGTTATTGGTTGATTCGTATTGAAATTGTGAGGATTTCCTCCTTTACACCTCTCAAACCATTTACTATCAATTTACGTTTCGGCGCTGAATGACCTTAGGTCCCAGTCCTTGGCCTAAATTGTATATTTAGTTCAATTCATATCCATGGGGCAGGAGCATGTGACCAGGTCTCCCGCCCATCCCCCACCCACTTAGATCCGCCGCTGCCCATCATCGTTGATAAATAACATTTTGAATAAAAATTTGGTAACCAAATAAAAGCAGGTCATAAATACGTTTTGTCTGATACATTCTTCAAACCAAAAAGATCTTTTATGCTAAAGTTGAACACTGAATACCTGAGAGTATCCCATGTTGGCATAATCTATCTTTGCCTTCCAACTGGTCTCGCATTTGACCCGTGAATATGATGAGCTACTCTTATAACAGAATCCCTTCACTTTGAGAACTGAGGTCAACTTTTATAATTAAACATATTTTATGTTAGCATACAAAATTATCTAACCGGGAACGTGGTGTTTTGCAAATGATTAACTTAAGGAAATTGTCAATCCATTTTTTTCATAAGGATAATATTCGTCTTTATTACAGATTAAGCTGCATTTAAGCTTTTACAGGCTCTTGCTCCAAATTGTAAGGTTTTCTTGACGCTTCACTGTCGCATATTATTGTGTTTACCAGTTAATGGCCCTTGGGTTCGCAGCATTCTGTTTTTCCATTTGCATCTTGGAAATAACGTCAAAAAATAAATTGGCCTTATGCCAACATGAGGACTAGTACTTGAATCAACACGCAATTCTCTTCACATGCTACGACGTAGTAGTAGTAGTAGTGGGTGGGATATGCCTTTGAAACGGCTCCCTTGCTTCTTTTATTCCTCCTTTGTTTGTGTTTGCTTGAGCTTCTTCTCTCTGAAATACCACATTTCTTTTATAAAATCTTTCCTATTCTCCACTTCCTCCCTCATTAGTACTACCAATAAGATTATATTTGCTACTAATTCCTCTTTATTTTCTTGATATGGTTGCTGCATAAAGCTATATCTATTTCTAATTTCATTGTATGCTGGACAGTAAAGTAAGAAATGTTCTAAATTTTCATTTTGTTCCTCACAGTATAAACATTTTGTATCTTCTCCTTTTATCCTATTTCTATCATTTAATCCTAGTATACCTAGTCTGGCCCTACTGATCAGCATTGTTTTTTCAGTGTTATCATACCAGATTTCTTCTCTTATGCTTTCTTTATATTTTCTGTAGATTCTTAATGTTGACTTTTCATTCATTTCTTTCTGCCATATTTTTCTGTCCCAATTGTTTATTATTTCTCTTAACTGTTTGTCTTTAACTGCTTCAATTTTACTTAAGTTTATGTTTAGTTCTTTCATATACTCTTTTACTTGCATTATCCAGGTTTTTTTTTCATACTGATCCATTGTTATCTCATATAGGAGCCTATTTCCACCATTCTTTAGTGTATGTTTCAGGTAGAAAAGTTTATTCTTGATATCTCTAGATTGGCAGGAAGAGGCCCCTATTTCAGATCTTAACGCACAACTTGCTGTGTAACTTGGCGCTTTCAATATTGCTCTGTATACTTTATTATCTATCTTCTGCAATTCATTCATTGTTTTCCTGTCAAGTTTCATGACTTCCATCGCATACATGAATGAAGGCATCGCTAGTCCTTTCCAGTACAATTTTCCTATTTTTACCCTGCTACAGCTTTTTTGAATACTGCATTAGCCATATTTGCCATCTGCTTTGCTTTAATTTGGGCCCTTTTTATCTGTTCTCTGAAGCAGTCTTTCATGTTGTTGATTGTTACTCCTAGGTATTTAATATTCTTAACTATTTTTATTCCTTCTATGTGTTCCATATTCTCCACATCATCGATACTGTACCAGTCGTTGTATATTAGTATGTTACTCTTGTCCTTGTTTATGTTTAGGCCACATTCACTTGCGATTTCCATAAGGGTTTTTATTGATTTTGTTATTTCTTCTAGTGTGTGCCCTAGTATTAATCCGTCGTCTGCATATAGTAGTGCCACTATCCTTATTACTTCATTCTGAAACCTTCTGTTGTATTTTCTAATTTTTCTATTATCAAGTACGTTATTAATAGAAAGAATATGGTTGAGCCATTGCATCCCTGTCTTATTCCATTGGTAACGTTTAGTTCTTTTTGTTCTGTATTGTTAAGGCATAGGCTTGTTACGTCATTTGTATATATCTTTGCAACTGTATTTATTACTTCTGCATGTAGCCTGTATTTCATCATGACCTCAATGAGCTTTTTCCTATTAACCGAGTCAAATGCTTTTTGGAAGTCTATTGATACTACAAATAATGGGTCCTTTCTTCTGTAAGTCTCTTGTATGCAGTATTGTAAGATATATAAATTATCGATTCCTCTCCTTTGTGCGGTAAAGCCTGATTGTAGTTCATTCATTTTTCCTATATTTCTAATATGTTTTTCTATTTTGGTTCTCAGGATTCCCATGAAGATTTTATATGATGCATTTGTTAGAGCAATTGGCCTTAGATCTTTGACTGTGGGGTTTTGTTTTTTGGGCGTAAGTGTTGTTTTTGACTTAAACCAGCTTTTCTGCGTTTTCCTGCCTTTCAGTATGTTATTTAAACATTCTGCCAATTCTTTTTGAAGGTTGTTACTTTGTAATAGTAATTTGAACAGTACTGGCTTCATTCCATCTGGTCCTGGTGCTTTATTTGTCTTCATTTTCTCAAGTTGATTTTTTATATCTTCTTCTGTTATGTTGATTTCTTCCATGGGTCTGATCTCTGTCTCTGTTGGGTCATACACTCCATGCATATGTTCCCTTAAAGATATATGGCAATTCATCTGCTGTCCTAATCTTTTCACTATTTCTTCCATGTCATGTTTGTACTGTTCTTTCTTGCTTTCATTCCATATCTCTCCTATTTTGTTTTCTTCTTTTTGGTATATTGTTTCCCAGAATTTTACCAGCTCTTTCCCTAGGGTTTCGTCCTTCATCTCTTGCTTATTTTCATCAAATATTCTTATCCATTCTTTTTCTGATGTGGTCTTTCCTCTCAGCATGTCTATATATTCCCAGATTTTCCTGTGTCTGTTTTTATCATTCATTATCTCATTTCTAATCTTTTCTTCATATTCTTCATATGTTTTCTTTATTATTATCTGTACTTTTTGTTTTTGTTGAAGATATGCTTCTTCATAGTATCTTTTTTCTTCTATTCTTGTGGCTTTCCTGTTTAATTTGTTATATACCCTTCTTTGGCTTATTTCTTTCTTTATTTCTTTGGTGACCCATACTGGTTCTATTTCTTCTTGCTTTCCTGTCTTTAACCTTCTTTTGATTATCTTCTCTAAGTTATTTGTTTTTGCTTCACTCATTGTTTCTTCCAACTGGGTTAGATCTCCTTTTCTGTCTTGTTGGCTTACTTTAAACTCTATATATTCAAGGTATTTCCTGGTAGACTCTTCTGTAACTTTCAAATATTTGATTTCTTTTGTTTCATTTCTGAATGTTTTCCTTACTTTAGTGTTCATTTTGAATTGGACCTTTATGAGGTGATGGTCTGATAGATCATATTCATATTTTCCCTCGTCTATCTCCATACATTCATATTTTTTATACATATTTTGGTTGACTAGGGCAAAGTCTATATCACTGTTCTGATCTCCTCTACTCCAGGTTATCTCTCCTTTGCAGCTGGGATCTCCATTTAATAGCGTTAGGTCATATTTTTCCATTAGGTCCATAACATATTTTCCATTTTGATCAAGTTCTTGTGTCCCTATGAAACCTAAGTGCCCATTGAAATCCCCAAGGACTATCATAGGCAGGTCTGTGGATTTTTCTATGGCTACATGTAAGGCACTTATTATTTGTTTATTTCTTTCTTTATCACTAGTTGACATGTAGACCAGAATTATGTTGAATATTGTTGTTCTATAGTTAACCTTTACTATTAGAATGCCTTTGTGTTCCGACTTTTCTTTTTCTATTTGGATCTCTCCTTTGGTTCTATACATTATTAGTAGGCCTCCTCCTTTGGTGTCGTCTTCATCTCTCATTGAGTCTACCACTCTGATGCTTGTTGGGAATAGTAATTTTTGCTGTTTAAGGTGTGTTTCTGTGATGCACATAATTGTGTTTTCTTTTGTTATTTCCACTAGCTCGATTATTTTTGCTTTTGTCAGTCCTTGGGTGTTTATAAGCTTTATTTCAAGATTTCTTAATAGATATTCTACAGTTTGTTAGCATACCAAGGATATTGGTGACCTTTCGACTCATTCTCTAAAATTCTGTGCAGAATATGAATTATATAGCGAGATTTTATCGTCATAATTCTGATTTTAAGATTAATCTTTAACAATTGAAAAGGTATTTGATAATATTTCGTGCACATTAATTTTATGTGAATGTAACTGTAGGCAATTAAAAAAATGAAAACCTACAGACAAGATTGAAGATCAACCTCACAGAAGAGAGCCGTTTTATACCTGAAATCTCTCTCAGGACTCTTGTTACTACTACTATCCTCACGTGTGAAAACAGAACGATACTTTGTGATTTTTTTTGTTTTATAGTATTATTATTTAACAATGACCAAGAAGAAATCTCGTAAACAGAATGTAAGTTTTTTATATCTTCTAAGAGTAGTTTTGGTTGTATACAGTAAGCTGGCATAGGTAAGACTCTTCAGGTCAATCTACCTTACACCCCTGGTACCTACTAGACCTCGTATGGGGTTAGAGCCGTCTGTGCGGCGCACTGTAGGCATTACTCAAGGTTCACTGCAGCATCCCGTCAACGTCTTACTGGAAACCCTTTCGTTTCCATTACTGTACCTCCTTTCATAGGCTACCTAGCTATTCTCTTAGGCTACTTTCCATCTTAATGACCCCATACGCTGAACGACCAGGCGCCTCAGCGGCGTGGTTGGTATGGTATTAGCGTTCCACCTCGGTGGTCGCTGGTTCGATTCTCGGCCATTCCATTGTGGAGTGAGAGATGTGTACCTAGGTACTACCTATTTCTGGTGATAGAAGTTCACTCTCGATGTGGTTTGTAAGTCACGTAAAGCCGTTGGTCCATGCAACATAAAAGCACCTTACAAAAAACAAACAAACAAATAGGTAGCCTATTTGTTTGTTTGTTTTTTGAACAATTGTATGAGCAATTGCTTTTTTCGACACACACACACAGACACACACTATTCAGACAGTATGAACAATCTCCGCACCGATTTCAGCCTGAACATAGATTTTGGGTATTTCTAGATAAGTATTCCGCATCGTTCATCCCCGCGAATACGAAAACCGCCAGGATTTGGGGCGTCAAATGTATGTCGCTGTGTTTAGTACGAGCCCCTGGGGGTTAATTAAAGTCGTCTGAATAAATACTACATAAAATTCTTGTTCGGGAGGTAAAACTGCAAAGAAAAACCACAACTGCCATAGTCTAGGCCACCGCAGAATAGTAATATAGGGTAGATCTAGGGTGCTATTCTACGGCAGCCTCGACTATGGCAGTTGCAGTTTTCCCATGCAGTTTTACCTCCTGAACAAGAATTTTAGGTAATATTTATTTGGACGACTGTAATTAGGGTAAAAAGCCGCATGGTACAGGGGTGGACCATGTACGATCAATGTGTACAACCCCAAAAAAAGTACATTATAACGCGTCCTGACATCGGAGATGGGCATCAGACGCGACTTCTTGTTGGTGAGAAACGGAGCTAAAGACCTCTACTTCGGTGTCAGGACGCGTTATAATGTACTTTTCTTGGGGTTGTACACATTGATCGTACATGGTCCACCCCTGTACCATGCGGTTTTTTACCCTAACCCCCGGGGGCCAGTACTAAACACGGCAAGATACATTGGACGCCCTAAACCCTAGTGGATGTCGTATCCGCGGTTACGTTAAGTTCCTTGCAGTCCGTGTGGAGAATAGTTCCGCACGGACTGCAAGGAACGTAACTGCGGATACGACATCCACTAGGGATTGGGGCGTCCAGTGTATTTCGCCATGTTTAGTACTGGCCCCCGGGGGGTTAATTACAGTCGTCCGAATAAATATTACTTAAAATTCTTGTTCAGGAGGTAAAACTGCATAGGAAAACTGCAAATGCCATAGTCTAGGCCACCACGGAATACTAGTACCCTAGATCTACCTAATTCTAGATCTACCAGATTTTGTCTTAAGAAGACAGCATCATCTCTAGAAGAGATGCGCGCGATAGCATTATATTGGCAGACAAACCCATACGTTAACGATCTGTGTATGACAGACTTAACTCGCAAGCCAGCAACCTGGTCATGACAGATTCCTGCTGAGATCGTTCAGACACAAAGCTCCACCCACTTTGGATTCAGACAAGCCCATACACAGTGTTTTTGCGAACGATACAGACAGTCGCTCAGACAATTGTTCAGTGTATGGGGGCCTTTACTTTCCACCCTCTCCAAACAATTGATCCATAGCTAGGTAGCTAGGTACTACCTAGTAGGCTAGTAGTGCAACCGTAAGACTTTCCTCCTGTTAGGCTACACCTTTAGCTGTCAATTTCCATTTCAGTGCTGAATGACCTCATAGGTCCCGGTGCTTGGTCTTTGGCGTAAATTTTATAGCCTATATTACTATTCAATTCAATAAAGCCTTAGGTGTGTTAGCCAGGGCGAGTGTAGAACGGCGAGACAAGTTCTGCAAATGTAGACTAAACAAACCTAGTAGCCAGTGAATATCCATGGTAACCCGATTATTTTTTGGGGGAATGCAATTAGAAAACCTCATATAGATTGCAGTTGTGTACTAATTGATTCTGGGAATGTTATGATTGCAATTCAGAACATATTTTAGTAGGCCCAGTGAAAAAAAAGCATAGGAAAAACATCAAGTGGTTAAGGGGACCCTTCTGGAGAACCAGGGTTTGTTTGGTGAGGGGGAAATGGCCTGAAATGTAGGTAGTAGTATACGATGGCCAAACCTTTTTAGATTTCCATTGTAGAGCCACATGAGGGCACATAGTAATTACAGTTGACCCTTTACTGTATACAAAACTAACCCACTACCCTGCATACAAAAGTTTGACCTGTTACTTTGCATACAAGACTTTGCCCCTCTACTCTGCATACAAAAGTTGTACCCATTACTTTGCATACAAAACTTTGACCTCTACTTTGTATATAAGAGGACCAACTAGCCTAGGCTCTTCTATCAGTAGGAGGGTGGCGGAACAGCACTATGTGCCTTATCCGCAATTTTAAAGATTCTTGGCAAGCACATACCTATATACTGGGAAGAGGTTCTGTTGCGCTGCACATGCCAGCCAGTGGGGTTACAAGAGGTTAGCAATTAGACACTTTACATACAAAAGGAAATGACTAGCTTAGGTTATAATTCCACACATACAAATGGCAACATCATGCATGCACCGACATACCCAATATGGGGACTATATATATCTGTTCGATTATGTGCTTCGGCACTGGCTACGACTTAACTAAACAAACCCAAAGTCCCATTATGCAAAATGCAGGGACATTAGACTCACATAAAAATTAATGTACAACTTACTATTACTGAGCCCAGTGAAAGCACTCTTATTAAGATAAAGATGGGCATGTTGCACTCAAATTTGGCACCATGAGTCAACATTGACTACAAATGCATTTGACATCAATTTCAAGTTTTTATAGGCAAGGACTGTTTAGAGAGGGACTCGCAATGAAATTCTTTCCCGAGCAACCTGTTGCAACATATATGCGCCTGCTGCCGCCTGGCTGTGCCTGACTGAGCTGGTCAGTGATGTCATAGTAGCATTGCTTGGGAAAGATGTATGTCCAGGTCATTTACAAGTGAATGTGCTTCTGATAGAGCATCCAAAGGATAGGTACAGCTGCTAGTATATATAGATAGATAGATAGACAGGCATTCCCCAGTTAACAGTTGGGGTTCCGTTCCCGACGGTGTGACAGTAAACGAAAATTGGTGATTAAGCAGGGATTGTTGCATATCAGCTCTGAAAAATCAGTTATCGTCATTAGTACTAGCCAAGCACCATAAAACCAGATTGCCAATAACTGAGGCCACTGATAACTGGGGACTGCCTCTTATTATATAACTTTGGTCTGTAGTCCCTAGTCCAGAATATGTTGAGTTCCAGATAATCGAGGATTATTGTATCATAGTATTGTCCCTGTGTCTATTATTACGTAGTGTGTTGTTTACCTTACATTTCTACTTTACAGAATCGTCTTCTTCAGCGTAGGAAGGACAAAGCAAAAGTTGTAAATGAAAATAATAAAGAGCCACATTGCCTGGTTTTAACCCGTGGCAGTGTGTCAACTGACTTACAGAGACTGTCTCATGATTTTCAGTGGATGATGGAGCCAAATGTCCCTGCCAAATTGAAGGTACTGTTTATTGTGAGATGCTTATTGGGAAAAACATAGATGCTGTCCAGTCAGACAGAATGCCACTGAACTGTTATAAGTATTTGTCAGATATTGACTGCATCGCTTACTAGAATAAGATGCTGTTTCACTATATGAAAATATTAAACATACGCACTATGAATTAAAACATTTTGTTTTTATAAATGAAGATTTCTTTTTTTAGTAGGAATTCCCTCCTCTTAACCTCACTGATTTGATTACATTATTTTAGCTTTCTGAAGATAGTTGCATTTTAGCTTTCTGAAGATAGTTGCCATAATTACATATGATGTCATAGAATAAGTGTATCTCTTAGTTAACCACCTGTAGAATTTCCATTTGTGAAGTAAAGATTCTAAAAAAAGAGGGGAGGGAATATTCCATTCTGAAAGCTACTTTTTGTCAGTTTAGTTTTTAATTCATGATCTCTATCTTTTCAGGGTACTAGGAAAAATGTCATAAAAGACTTTGTTGCAGTGTCTGCGCAGCTGAATTTAACTCACTTAGTTGCTTTCACACAGACATCCCTTGGAATGTATTTAAAATTATGTAGAATACCTCGAGGGCCTACAGTAACGTTCAAGTTAGTACTTAACAGTATTTATTGTATGTACAGTTATTGTGAGTTTAGAGATGTCAAGTCTCTTTGAAGCAGAACAGTATTTAGCATTAAGTTTTACTTTTCATGAAAATGTTAAAAGTAATAAAAATGTCTTTGTACTAAGATTTTGTTACCGAATTTGCTAGCAATCATCCAATCTTGCTTACCATATGATCTTTCAAATATTTGCTCCAATAGACAATTTTATCATATATTTCATGTATTGTGCAACTTAGATTTTTTGGTAAATCACACTAGGCTATATTTACCAGTCTTGAGTTATATATAAAATAACCTAAATAAAAGTGTTGTTCATGAAACTTACCTGTCAGATATATATATATATATATATATATATATATAATAGATATATATGTATATAATTATATATTATATATATATATATAGTATATAATATAATGATATATATAGCTGTATTTTCTGAAATTCGACAGAATTTTAAAAACTTCCGACACACGCAGTGGTTGGCCAGGTGGTTAGTACCCATTCCCGCCGCTGGGAGGCGGGTATCAGGAACCATTCCCATTTTCTATTCATAATTTTTCTGTCGCCGGTGCTGAAAACACCTGTTTTCAGTACCTCCGTCTTAGGATTTTGGAAACTTCATTGCCGCTAAGTATCCTAATTGTCTTTTGATTTTTTTACTTGGATTTGTGGCTAGGCATACGCTATCTTAAATTGATTTGAATTTGATTCATTTTTGCATAAGATATCTGAATCTAGTTAGGCTAGTTTCAGAGGGGGTTGTCTGCAAAGATAGGGTGTGACTACAGAAAGCTTCGGTAGATCCGCACTTGGTATGCACGAGGGGTATGGGTCTTGCTTCTTTGTTGAGATTTGTCATGTAAGGAGTGTGAGACTTTGTCTATTCCGTAAGGAATACGTATGATTCGTATGTACGCAATTAATCAGTAAACATGTCTAATTCCGTAAGGAAGACGTATGATTCGTATGTACGCAATTAATCAGTAACAAAAGTCAGGGTAATGAACCTGCTAACCTTCCTGTAGACTTTATTTTGCCTAACCCTGTAGTATGGCCTACGGGCTATGAATAGGTCTGCGAGAGGTGCTCGCTTTCCTTCATTGCTGTGAAGAGTGCTACTTCTGTAATTGTTACTCCTAACCCTGTAGTGTTGCCTTCGGGCCCTAAAACAGTGTCTGTAGAGGAATTGCCCTTTCTCTTATACTCTTTCGATTCGAGAATCGAAAGTGCTTGCTTTAGAGAGTAAAAGTGAAGTGGCTAAGTGCAGTGTCAGTGCCCCTTGTGTAGTGGAGGGTGCGTCAGATCGGCCTCGTTTCGCCTCTAGGCCGGGACCTCTGCTTGACTCCCAGGACCCGGGGAGGGAGCATGTCGAAAGCCTAAGGAGGGTTACAAGGAACCCCCACCGATCTGGCGTGCCTTCGGCAGTATCTGATGAAACTCCCCAGACTGCCAAAGTGCGTGCGCGTGCACAAATCCTGAAGGATTGCTTCTCGTCCTCCGAAGCGTCCTCCCTGTGCAGGGGTTGGAGCTTTCGGAAGGACTCGCGCCCTCTAAATAGAAGCTTTATAGAAGAGGACGCTTCACATCCTCTCGCTCTCTCTCTCTCTCGTTATGCGTTTCAGTGAGAAGTAAGAAGGCGAACGTCGCCTGAACACGTGTCCGTCTTTCCACCGAGAAATACGAAAAAGAAGTCATAGTAGCAGGACGCTTTTGAGAGCGGACGTCCGAGCTTTATTACTGTGAGAATAAGAGGGCGTTCCCTCGCCCCTCTTATTCTCACACGATCAACCCTTCTCCTGAGACTGCTTCGTGCAGTCAGATTTCTCTCCAAGATGTAGGACGCTCGGATGGATGCCAGGTGCGCGCGGGTGCACGCCAAGCGCGCGCCAGTGGACTCCGAGCGTGCGCCAGTGGACGCCGAGCGCGCGCCAGTGGATGCCGCGCACGCTCCAGTGGACGCCGAGCGTGCACCAGCGCATGCCAGGTGTGTCGCCTGGCTGAACGTTTCTGTTGAACTCTTCAAGCTCTTGTTTCAGATTTGGGCCTAAAGTATTTTTAACTCTACCTTCGTTGATACCTTCTACCTCACCTGCAAAGAATGTGAAGTAGGCAGTGCTTAGGAGGAAGCTTAAAGTGAACAGACAACTTCTTCGAAACCCAGCAAGACATCGGGTTTCGTGAACTCAAGAGGTCTCTGTCAATTAATATTGCTTTTCGCATAGGTGGATGGAGTTAAGGAAAGCTCAAGGGGAGATCTCGTTTGCTCTACCGCAGTCAAGACTTTGTGATAAGGCAGTTACGGGTTATGTTAAAGCTCGACGTCCTACACGTCATGATACTCGACTCCTTTCGGTAGGATTCTTGCAAAAGCACTCGTCAAGAGGACGCTCTTCAGGAAAGCGCAAGACAGGACTTCCTTTGCCAAGACCCAAAACCCAACAATAGTAGACGGCAGATTCGACTCCTTTACCATACCTTCCTTGGCAGACTTTGTAGACAATGACAAAGATGAGATGCTTCTGTGCCCGTCAGGGCACTAAGGGAGTACTTAAGAAGAACAACGCACCTCAGGCCGGGGTGCCGGAGGTTGTTTGTAAGTACAGGACGGAACAAGAAGGAAGTGTCCCGGAATACAATATCGTTTTGGCTAAGGGAGACGATCAGAAATGCTTATATGACAGAAGACAGAGGGTCAGATAGCCAGGTGGGAGCTAGAGCTCATGACATCAGGGGCTTGAGTGCTTCTCTGGCATTTAAGAAGAACATGTCTGTGGATAGAATTCTGAGAGCTGGTGTGTGGAAACGCCAAACAACTTTCACCTCATTTTATTTGAAAGACGTTGCCCATAGATCCTTGGACACTTTTTCCTTGGGTCCAGTGGTGGCGGCCCAACAAGTGATATAGCTCATCCAGTACCCCTGGCGGGTCAGTTTGCGTCTAGTCTAAGATGAAGGTATGAAAGTAGAATGAATGGGATGACTGGTCTTTTTTCTTTACTACTTTCTTCCTACTCCTTTAACTACGGGCAATATGAAGGAGAGTACCGTCATGTGCTGGAACGGACTAGGTGCAGGTGAGGTGGTCAGCCATACTGTGAAGTTATCTTAGGTTATGATATACTTTTCAGTAGCAACACACCCCTCTAGATAATAGGGAAGAGAGGGGTGAGGGTGGATCCAGTTGCAAGGGACAAGAGTAAACTATAGAATGGTATCAACACCCAGTGAGGGAAACCAATAGATTCGCTTATATCTTTGGTTCTAGGTTCATTGTCCATTCTCTTAGAATTTCCCTATATATTCAGAAATGGATAAGGTGGCAAACTCTCAGTCAGTTGTAGAGACTTACCTCCCTCCAATAAGTAAGTCTATCCTAATGTTAAGACCGAAGGTTTGTTCCGTATATGAACAAATACCAAATTTGTAACTAATTTGTATTTTTCATAACTAACAAACCTGAGGTCTTAACAGGTAAAGGCCCACCTCGAACCACCCCTCTTGCAGTCTAAACTGGGTTAGAAATATAACTGGTGGGTCACAGGTAGCCGTGGGCATTCTGGGTATACATGCCCCGTGACCTGGTATAGATGCCAATAGTCCCTGGATCTCACAAGTGTAATTTTAATTCTACCGGTTTCCAGCTTGGCGCTAGTAAATCCTAATGTTAAGACCTCAGGTTTGTTAGTTATGAAAAATACAAATTAGTTACAAATTTGGTATATTAATGTTTTCTGCCATTTTTTAATGTGTTTCATAAAGTTAAGAGTTCATGTTTTCTGCCATTTGTCCTCCTCCTCTGTCGTCACTTTCGGACATCGCCTCACTCGAAAGGTAAGGTTCCACATTTTACTAAATACGAACGTACATGTACTTACAGTATTTCTTGTACCCTGTACACTAATACACTATTTACAGGTACAGTCATGGTCATGTTAGGTATTGAATGGTCCAAATTGTTGTATTTCATTGTTTATTGGTCAATGTAGCTTTATTATAAAATTTACTGTGGTGTTTTTGTAGGGCTTGGAACGAATTAGGCAATTTACACGTAAAATGTAGTTCTAGATACGAAAACTGATCATATGCTAATAGTTGTATTAGTCCAAATAAAAAACACTGTTTGTTCATGAAAAGGAATTTCAGAAACAAAAGAGAAAGAAACAGAATTAATAATTTCTTAAAAGGGCTTGAGAAGATCTAAAAATAGATTGGTTGGTCGGAAGGGGGAAAGAAGAGAGAACTATGTTGTACATATGTAATCTTCACACACACCTATATTTTTACCAGCCATTTATTTTTTTTATGGGTAATGTATGTATTAAGCTAACTTTTAAATTAAGTAACAGTAACTTTAAATATTAAGCTAACTTTTCATATAAAAGTTAGCTTAATATTTAGGGAGCATGATTAAGGTCATATTTAGTGTTCAAACTCTAGAAGTAAGCATTTATTAGCACTTTTAAAGACTGTGCCAAACTTACGCCAAAATTCCCCTTGAGCTAGGGTGTCTGGAACCTAACCTCGCGTAAGTTCTGGGTATTACTCTTATTATTATTCCTATAAGTAAACCAAGAAAAGATGCAAGTAAACCATCTGATTAGAGACCAATATCTCTCACAAGCTGTTTATGTAAGATTTTAGAATAAATGGTCAATGCATGACTAAACTATGTTGTCATCAAGGAATCTATACTAACTCCAACACAACCAGGTTCGATAGCTGGTCGATTAATCCTCAATCCCGTAACCTATCTAGACCATATCAGGAAGGGCTTTGATCAGAAAAAATTGACAGTAGCTTTTTTTTTTGATAGAGAAAAGTATGACACAATGTGGAGATTTAACATCATACAAAAACTTCACTCAGTAGGTTTGTTTGTGAGGTCGCCTGCCAATTTTCATTAAAAATTTTGTTACGGATAGGACTTTCCTAACACGAGTAGAAAATTCATATTCAGAACACTAAAATTTAGAAAAGGAATACCTCTGGACAGTGTCCTGAGTTGCACTTTATTTACCTTGGCAATTAATGACATCACCGCACAATTACAAAATGGAGTTGAAAATAGCTTATACTACATTGATGACTTTGTCATATACCACAGGAGTAACACCCTGAAACATGGCCAAAGATTCCTCGATACTGCTATCACAAATATAAGTAATTGGGTAAATTCAGTTGGATTTAGTTTTTCAACCAATAAAACAAAAGCTTTTATTTACATAAAGACAAAAGGTGGCTAAAATACCAAGAAATCAAACTCCACCTGTATAACACTAAAATTAAGTTCTGTGCAAATGTTAAATACCTAGGAATAATGTTTGATCAACATTTAAACTGGGAAGCACACATGAAGTATACTAAAGCCAGTGACATAAAAGCCTTTGTTCTATTAAAGAAACTATCCCACTCTACATGGGGAGCAGGATGTTACATCATGCCAACGTTATATAGAATATCAGTTTTATCTATAATATACTGCTGCTGTCCTATATATTATTCAGCATCTGAAGAAACATTTATATCTCTTAATGCATTGCACCACGAAGGAATGTGCTTTTGTACAGGTGCATTTAGATCATCCTCAGTAAATTCCCTTTCAGCAGAGGCAGGCATACTACCCTTGAGACATCACTGCAAATTAATAAATCTACATAGGGGCCTTTCTCTATAAGCAGGATCATCTTTTGCAGCTGCCTGCTTCCTGTATTGTAATCCTAGGATGGAATATCATGGTGCTAGCTCCTTCCCAAAAAGAGCCAAATACTTAATGAACTCGTATAATATATCACCAATTTGCCCTCCAACAATAGTACACCCACCGCCTTGGACTCTGAAACGAATAAAAGTATGAACCACTTTGTCTTATCTTTGTAAATGAAATATGACTAATGCAGATATGTATTGCTAACATGCCCTAGAGCACATTCAAAGAAAGGGAAACCAGTTCATGATATACAGATGGCTCAAAAAACAATACTACTGGAGTAGGAGCTTCAGCTTTCTCGAATGATAAATTAATCAAAGAAGACCTTCCTTTAATATCAGTGTTTACTGCAGAACTTTCGCCCAGACGAGCAGTACTTGACAATACGAATCTGAAAAGTGAGCAATCTCTTCAATAATTTCCAGCATCTCGCGTAGTGCTATTGATGCTATAAACTAGTACAGATCTTGAAATCAACTTGTCCAAGAAATCCAAATAAAAATCCATCAACTTCTCCTATCTGGATTATTAATAAAAATCTGGTGGATTCCAGCACATGTAGGAATTGAAAGGAATGAAAATGCAGATTCTGCTGCTAAACTGGTAAGCACTAATACCTTAACAATTTCATATTCCCATGTATCAGATTGGATAACATCTGTAATCTCTAATATATCAAGATTAGCAAACAGATTGGTCTTTGGTACCAATATCAAACAAGCTGAAAAATATAAAATCTGAGTTGTACCCATGGGTTTCATCGTCTCAAAACGCAAGATCTAATGACGTAATCTTAGCAAGACTCCGCATAGGTCATACTAGATTTTCTCCTGGTCATCTAATGACAACCCTACATTCAGACCCAATGAAATGTAATAGATGCCAAGTTCCCATGAATGTCCAGCACTTACTCGTTCAACACCCAAATTGGATTCAGCAGAGATGCATTTAATTTCAAGATCCAACAATGTCAGGAGTTCTCACTGAAGGCAGGGATTTCTCACTTAACAAAATTACATATCATGTTCCTAAGCAGTCGGTTTTTTAATAAATTCAGGTGATATACAAACCCTCGGTCCTTTACATAAGGAATTACTTTCGGCGTAGCTGGAATTACGGCCGTTAAATTCTTGAACAAGGTGGTTAGGCAGTAACTACTGTGTGGCAGGCGGGTAGGCTAGCCTGCCCGGATGACTGACTGGTCATTGATCTTTTTTCCTGGTGGGATCTTTCTTGTTTATTTTTGTTTTTGTGATAGCCTTTATAGCCGCCTCTCTATTTGTGTTAAGAGTCAGCGGCAAAGGTATGCCAACATATAATTTACATTCTTTCGCCCTTTAACGTGAGGACGAGATATGTATTTAACATGAGGACGAGACATGTATTTAACGTGAGTGATATTGATCCTGTAACGAGACATGTATTCATCCGAAAATTACGCTTACGCTTAGGAATTACCGAGGGGAACTTCAAAGGTTTGTCCTTGTTTTGTTTTTATGGTAATTTCTCTTCTCCTTCATCCTTTCACTTACTATCGGACGAAGGTAGAAGAAGGGGAGTGTGGTGTTGATGTTTGGTGGATCTCCTCTCACTTCGGAGGGGGGTGCCCTTGGATGCGAGAGGAGTATCCTTATTACTTTAATAATTTTTTCCTTATTTTACAGACTAACAGTGGTGATTGTGTTTACAGCAGTATTGGTTGGATAGCTTTTTGTATTCCTAACCTTGGAATTGTACCTGTGACTTGTAGCATGTTGTGATACCGATCCTCAAGTTTGCGTACTGATCCCCTGCTGATAATCATATTCATTTACCACTACTACCCTGGAGTTACGCCACTGGACGAAGTTTCGTGCTGCCCTGTGATGTTTATTTATTACTGATGGTAGAAGTCTGGCAGAACTTAGAGGAATCGAAGAGGAAGAGAGCTCGTCAAGTGTCGTCATCCTCCTCTTCGAGATCATCATATTTTCATGTCTCCACCCCTTCGACTTCTAAGGCTTTGCTGTATAAGAGAAGGTGGTCTCCTCCCCTAAGAAGTCGTCACAAGACTTCTAAGGGTCTGTCTCGCTCCGGGAATGTGGCCCGTCTCTCCTTCCTCAGGGAAGAAGAAGACGGGGACCATGGAGGTACCAGCGGTGGCTGGTACCTCCTCTCCCAGCTCCAGAGTTTCCATCTTCGGACCGGGAACCGTCTTGGGCGCTCGCTTGCGAGCGTCACCGAGTGTAGGTGACCGTGCAGCCAAGGTCCAGACTGCTGAGTACGCTCACCATGTTAGGACCCAGGCACAGAGCGGAAGGATGGTAAGAGTAGCTCAGATGATTCTCGCCAGGCCGGCGATCGTTCTTGCAGCGATCATCCGGTACCCAGGTTTGATGTGACGTTCCCGCGGGACCGTGCACGCTGAGACCGGTGGAGGCTGCCCATCCAGCCTTCTTGAGAGGTTTCGGCCTCGACGAGGACTTGGAAGAGTCGGAGGACGGTATCGGCTGCCTCCTGTCAGTTGCACGTTCAGCCCCACTTAGATGACGGTCGCATTCGTGCGACCGACCAGTCTCGGTGGTGGCAGACGCTTTGCCTGCCAGGCAAGAGTTTTGTAACCCTCCTTGAGGAAGTGTTCTCTCCACTGCTGCTCCCGCAGGTCCCTCCGGACATGTGCAGTTGGGCCGTGCTGCTACCGCAACTGCCCCAACTCCGTCCTGGATGGAGGACCTGTCAGTTGACCTGAGGAAGCTGGCGAAGAGGAAGTCCAGGAAGAAGAGAAAGGTGTCGTTGTCTTCTCTGTTGTCTTCTTCATCGTCGTCTTCTGCTGCCTCTTTCCCTCGACTTCCAAGGCCCCCCACCCGAGGAAGAAGGTGGCCTCGTCCCCCCTAAGAAGTCTCACACAGAGACTTCTAAGGGTCTGTCTCGCTCTGGTGAAACAGGTTGGTTTCGGCTGATCCTCCCGTTCCTCCGGGAACGGGGCCTGTCTCTCCTTCCCCAGGGAAGAAGAAGATGGGGACCGTAGGGGTACTGGCTACTGCTGGTACCTCTGCTCCTGGCTCCAGAGGTTCCAACTCCGGACTGGGAACCGTCTCGGCCGCTTGCTTGCGAACGTCACTGAGTGTATGGTCACCTGTGGATGACTGTGCAGCCAAGGTCCAGACTGCTAAGTACGCTCAGTGTCAGGACCCAGGCACGGAGCAGAAGGATGGTAAGAGTCGCTCAGGTGACTCTCGCCAGACCGGCGATCACTCACGCAGCGATCATCCGGTACCCAGGGTTGATGTGACGTTCCCACCAGACTGTTCATGTAGTGAGGCTGGGAAGAGGTCCCCCCTGGTCACTGGGTCCAGCCTCGCCTGGACCTGGTACCATGGCACGTCAAGAGGACAGTTCTCTCTCTCACCGCGTTAGTGAACACTACCAGTCACCCGACCGTCGCTCCCACTGGGACCAGATGGCTCACAAGACTGGTAGCAGCTCCCCTGACACACGAGACCAACGCTACCGTCCTCGGTCCAGCGCTTCTCCGCAAGGAGACTGCTGGTCCAGACCGGCAGCTTGATCACCACCGTGGGTTGGTGATCACCTGCAGTCCTCCCAGCCTACCGGTTCTGCTGGTAGGCAGGGTAGGAGTGCTTGTAGCAGCTCCCCTGACACACGAGACCGACGCTGCGTCCTTGGTCCAGCACTTCTCCGCAAGGAGACCGCTGGTCCAGACCTGCAGCTCGATCACCACCGTGGGTTGGCGATCGCCTGCGGTCCTCCCAGCCTACTGGTTCTGCTAGTAGGCAGGGTAGGAGCGTCAGGTCTCCCTCACCTGTCCCTTCAATCTCCTCGGGCTACACTGGGAGGAACGAGGCGAACAGGAGGGACCGTGATGAATGCACTTCTTACGGTCTGGCCACGAGCCTGGTTCGGTCTTGGGACCAAACAGATCTTACGCTCAAGTGGTTGGAGGAGATCGTGGGGGCTGGCGAGGACAATGACGCTTTCCTAGACTCACAGAGTGACCATCACCGCTGTTCATGTTACGGTCCCGCTGGACCGCGCACGCAGAGACAGGTGTGGGCTCCCCCTTCGGTCCTCTTGAGAGGTTTCAGCCTCAACTAGGCCTGGGACGCATAGGATGACGGTATCGGCTCTCTCCTGTCAGGTGCAAGCTCAGCCCTGCATGGACAACGGTCACGGTGGCGGCAGACATTTCACCTACAGTACGAGTTTTGTAACCCTCCTCGGGAAAACGTTTTCTCCAGACTGTAACGTTTTCCTAGACTGAGCGGCCATCATTGCTGGTTGATGGCTGCACGTAAATCGCTTCTCCGACTGCTAGTTCCGCTGGCAAGGTGAGCGAGAGCGTCCAATCTTCCTCCCCCATTCCCTCTCTTCCTCTTGGCTGCGACGGGAATGGGAGAGAACCTGCAGAGCGTTCTCCGTAGGATTCCACGTCAGGGACTTCGTTCCTGGAGGGACCTTTGGGTCCTACTGGACGTAAGTCCCTGTCGTTGAGGGAGGATCTTGCCCATTCCTCCTAGATTTTTACGGGAATCGGGAGGACCACCACCTGATGATCGTCTGACGAAATTCGAGGGAGTTTCACCGAGCGCTTAAAATTCTTCTGAGTTTCTAGCACTCTCCAAGTGCTTTTGTCTTCTACGATCTGCAAACACTTGGGCGAGACCACGGTCCAGAATGGGTGAGACGAGAATTCCTGATAATTGTTACTACGATAATCGGAAATCTCGCCGAATGCTTGAATTCTTGGAATTTCTAACGTTTGAAGGAAGTTCTGCTGCTGAAGGAAGAATATCTCGGGAGGGGCTCAGCCTGGATGGACTTGATGGTCCGTCGCCTCGGTAGCCGGTCACCCCCGGGATAGAGAAGAACGGGCAATAACAGTCAATCCTCCTGTCTTATTTTTCCCTTTACTTCTTGGTTATACCAGAATGAAACAAGGAAATAAGAGGCATTCAGTGGAGTTTACACCTCGGAATTCAAACCCGAGAGACTATGTTTTTGGTTCACTCCTAGGATTTTACCAAACATACGTCAATCTGTTCAGGATGGATAGCACCGAGAGTTTGAATGCCTCTCCAGTGCTACTGTTTTGGGAACATCCAGTTCGGCATGAACTAGTCGTCTTCGGTATCCTGTTATCTCCGTAGAAGTCTTCCTTCAGGAAAACTTCATATTCGCTCTCTTCATTAGAGAATGAAGGAGGTCGGCTTCCAGTCCTTATTCTTGTTCCTCGAATGGAAGGGAATTTAGGCTGGAGGTCTATGTCCAGGAACCTACAAATGTACTACGTATATTTCTCTCGCGACATGCTTCTGTTATCAGTTGAATTGTCCAAGGTGTAGGCACATACTGTAGTTAACTCTACAGGTATGTGACCGAGATGAATAGTATCTCCTTAATTGAACTATAACTCGGGACTGCCTTGCAAGCCTCCCAAGAGTTACCAGTTTCAATTTGGAGATACTAGTGGTATTGTTTACTACAACACCACAGCATTTGCATTCACCGAAATCTGTTTCTGTAAAAATGCAAATGCTCAAGCGTATTTTCTTGCGCTCGATGGTTCTAGCCGAATGCATTCCTTCATGGAATGGATTACCTGGCAACTCAGGATGACAAGTGAGCGAGAGCTAGTGGTGTCCAGGCTGCCTGCCAGCCCTGCCTGCCGCAGCCAGTCCTGCTAGCTCTCCGAGATAGCTTGGTCAGGTTTTGTCTCTCCTCCTCTGCGATGATTGACTACTGAATCGAATCTCTGCCCGGCAATCACAGACTTAGGTCTCTGGTTGGCTGGAATTCTCGCATATGTGTATGACCATCTCTACTGCATGGCCTTTTGCCATTGCAAGAATTTTCAGACAGAGATATCTCACTAGACTCGTTATCATCTTTCTGTTTACCTCACGGTAACAGAAGTCTGTAGCCTAGTCTTCCACTTCATCGCACCTGCTGCTGCAATGACGCAGAACGATTTCTTCAGGCATCTGAGATTTCTTCTAAATACATCTCTTAATTCATAGGTGTGCAATTATTCTTTGTTCACCCCGAATTGTAGATGAATAATGGAAGACTTCGCCTGTTCCTTGCCCTGCCAACTCTACTTCCAAGTAATAGAAATCTCCTTCCTGATCTAGCCTATGAGAAGCGGTTCTTAAAGCAATACAATCCCTGTGTTTTCATTACTGAAAGGCACTGCTTTCATTGCAAACTCCGACTTCTCACTGAACAGCAATGAAGTAGCGGTTTAGCGTTTTCAGTCCTCTGTAAAACAACAGTGATTAAAGGCGTCTTCACTGGTTGGTGTCATCGACGGGACTTTTTCTACGTTCAGAATCTTGAGAGTTAACTTCTCTCGATTGAGCTGTGAAGACGTAGGTCCGCATTCACCTTAGTCTTTCACTGGCATATAGTATTGTTTCTCCTTAGTTGAGATTCAACTACTATGAGAACTTGTCTTGCCATCAGGGACCTCGGTCTCTAGAAGGCAATTGACTATCATCTGATGGTCGCATGCCTTGAGAGAATCATCATCTCGTCTCCCAACATCGGTCGCGAACAAGATAGACGATTTGTATGGTTTCTTGGCATAACCCTTCAAAAGGCGAGTGTCATGTGACTATGTCTTGGATGCATGACTGCTCGCCTCCCACTGAGCGCAGTCAGTCGGCAGCTGTTGAAGAGTCCCAGACTGTCATGAGCTATGCTGTGGACTTTGTATGGGTTGATCCAGATCAGTCATTACTTTATCCTATTGGCGTGTTCCTGTAACCATAAGGATCAACACCCACTATGGAGTGTCAGTGTCTTTATCCCCTGCAGAATATTACGAGACCGTGAGAGACTTCTCTGCAGTTGAATAGTCCACTGGATGGGTACTTGTCATCACTCCGAAGAATATGTCAGACAAGAAGATAGATAAGGTCATTACGACCATATTTATCTTTCCCTTCGGGCCTGCCCACAGGTCTTTGGAACCTCATTTCCTTGGACCAGTGGTGGATGCTTGCAGGTTGCGTTTGCTTACCCAGCTCCTTCAAGAGGACAAGTTGCATCTTGCTATGGTGTGCTGTTCTAGAGGTAAGAAGGATGCGAGAGCAACTGGCCTCTCCATCTTCCCCACCTCGTCCTTCCACTCCTCTTCCTTCGGGTTGAGGATAGGACTTGAACTTACACTGGCTGGTCGGGCGATTGATGTGGTAAGCTTACACATAGAGCTTCCTTTCTATGTTTCTTATCAGAATCATAGAAGTAATCCCACTCCTTCCTCTAGCAAGGGGACAAAGGAGACTGGCATAATGACTCTATAATATTCTTCACAGGCCATCTTCGAATGAGTTACAATTCCTCACTAATTTTGAAAAGGCCCAGAAGTCTGACTCTTGATCATGCAGCTCCTATACTCCGATCAAGCTGTCAGAGGCAGGGCACTCCTTCTCGCTCTTACGACCAAGAGGAGTAGCCCAGGTGTGTAGAACTCCAGTCAGTTCTACAGGCTCACTCATATTCCTCCCACCAATCAGTGAGTCTTCCTTATGTAAAGGACTGAGGGTTTGTATATCGTGTAGGGACAAATCACAGTTTTTGGAAGTAAATTGTATTTTTCCTAACTATATAAACCTGAGGTCCTTTACATACATGCCCACCTCATGCCACCCCTCAGTCTGAACCTGGGCCGAAAGGCAAAGTGAAGTGTTTACATCTGGGCTGGCTAGCCAACCCGCCTGCCACAGTAGTTACTGCCTAATCACCTTGTTCAAGAATTTAACGGCCGTAATTCCAGCTACGCCAAAAGTAATTCCTTATGTAAAGGGACCTCAGGTTTGTATAGTTAGGAAAAATACAATTTACATATTTCCAGAAATTGTGATTTTTCTTTATTATCCTCAGGTTAATTCCTGGGAACCAGCATGAAAAGAGCCTTTTTGAGGCTCAGAGGTCGGTTTGAATTAATCTTTTATCCTATCCTATCCTGCGAGTGATGAATGTTGATGAAAGAAGATGAGGGTGATGAATTAGCTGTGCAGTCTGATAAATGGCAATGAAGATGACTGTTTAGCTAAGCAGAGGAGTTACATCTCCTCTGAGGGTGTCTCTTCACCTTTAGGAGGTGCTTCGGGAGGTACTTCTTCAGGTGATTCAAGAAGCATTTCTTCAGATGATTCAAGAGGAATTACTTATTTCACTTTCTTTTTTCTTAATATATCTCACTATGCTCCCATTCACATTAAAATGGTAGCCAACTGTGGCAAAACTTTTACCCTCCTTTAACATATCGAGAACTTTCACCTTGTCAAGCTTCATGACCACCATCTTTCTTTTAGGCTCTTAACAGAAGCCTTAGAAGAAGCAGGGCATTTTTTAGGGTTCATTTTTAGCATGATTCACACAGGTATAAGATGATACGTAAAACACAGATTTGCGATTATGTCCACATATATCAGTAAAACTATGCAGATCAAGGAGAGGTGCATGGTATCCACAATTCCATATTCGCGAGATGAGACTCAGGTTTCAACCAATCAATGCCAAGTGTACAGCCAATGAGCACTAAAGCAAATGAATTGTGCTCGCAGATTGGCTGCTTAGCAGGTGATAGGGTGTCGAGTATCGTTTCGTCTGGGTACTGCTGTAAGAGGGCATCACAGCGTCATAAGACTTGTTAATCTGCAGAATGTTGGCTTGGGTGAAGCATCTTTTAAGAAAAAATTATGTTATTGAAATTTTGCTCTGTGTACATTAACTTAATATAGAACTGTAATATTTAAAAATTAGTATGTAGTAATCTTTTTTCATCATAAAATATATATTTAATCACAAAAATATACTTGGTTCGTATGCATGAAAATACAACGTACTGCAGACAAAAACATACATACCCTGCTATTCCTGTTGTGTTACGTATTTTAGATATGCTATGCTTACTTATATCATCCTTAAACTTTATGTACATACACATAATATTGAAAAATCATCTTAAAACAAAACATCTCATAGAATGTACTGTATGCGCAGAATATCAGTGTAGTACATACTTACTATATGTATGCACAGTTTATAACCAACTGACCCAGTACATACAGTTCAGTGTTCTCTCATTTGTGCATCTTTTGCATGTACAGTATATGTACAGGCAGTCCCTGGTTATCGGCAGACTCGGTTATTGGCGATTTGTTTTTATGGCGCCTGTCCAGCACCAATTATTTAATAAATTTATTACGCCCAAAGACGTCAAACAAAGTTACATATTAGCAGTTACATACATTACATCAGAAATCAACAGAAAAAAAAAAAAAAAAAATTACAGCATTGAATCATCGGTATATCAGTTACAAAATAACATATATGAGATCGTATTCTATTATCACAACAACTGCAACAGACAGTTTAGCAGCCACCAAAGTGAGGAAGACGAGTCAAAATTATGTCTAGGTGGTCATCTTTGAGTAAATATTGGCAGGTTTGAAGTAAATTTTGTCCTTGAGGTAACAGATTCCTGACAGTGGGGCAATGAAGGCAGTAGTGTTCAAGGTTATTGGCATTAGCAAGGTTACACAGTTTACATGAGGTGTAGTGTGGTATATCTAGTCTCTGTCCAACCTGCCACACAGGACGATATCCCAACCTTATCCTGGCACTTACAACATTATGCCTACGCACCATGAGTCCACGTCGCCGGTACTTGTGAAGGCTCTGCAGAAAGTTATCATGATGTATGGAAACACTAGTGCCCCTCTCTGCATCCCTACGCTGTACTGTACAGGCAAAAGCGGCTGAATATATTCTATGTTTAAGGCAGCGAAGTGAGGGCTCAACATTTCTGTCATCAAGGTCCAGCGTGCAGGCAGCTTTAGCAAGACTGTCCACCATGTCATTCCCAGCAAGCCCAATATGGGAGGGCATCCACATGAAAGACAAGACAAGCGAGGCATTGTAAGCAGCAACGAGTTGACACAATATGTCTCGCACAACACGGCCACAGCTGGGCCTAGAAGATGTCAGTGCCTGGAGTGCAGATTTGGAGTCACAGATCACCAATCCATTCACATTTCTTCTAACAAGTAGGGTTACTGCATCCCATATACCTTGAAGTTCGCAATAAGTGGAACTGGATGAGTTTGGCAACCTACGACCATGCCACCCACCCTCAGGAGATTCTAAAGTGGGGGAGAACATAGCACATGCTGCACTTCCATCTGCCTGTACTGAGCCGTCAACGTAGATGTGGTGTCCTGCAGGAACTGAACTTGACACTTTGGATATTGTTTCCAAAACCAGCTGCTTCTGTAGACTGGTATGGGCATCTTTAGAGGTTGGTGTGAAAGTGACAGCAGGAATAGGAACCTGCCATGGTGGCAAATCTTGGATGACTGCTTGCTCAGGTACACCGATATCAAGGTGTCGAAGATTTTCACATACTACCCTAACTAGGTTATGGCCCCCTGGCCGGAGTTGAGGTCTTGGTGCATCTTCGTCAAGTGATGCTCTGAGGACAGCAGAGAAGTTTGGAGTAAATTGTGGAGAATGTAGACATTTAACAGAAAACAAAGTTACATTGGCATAAATTCTCTCTATTAATGGAGGTAACATGAGTTCGGTCTGCATGTTGACTATCCGAGTGGAAGGAGGGCATCCTAGGATAAACCTCATTACTCTATTTTGGAACAGTTCTAGAGGTAGTAACGCCTGTCTGGGTAATTGAATTAGAGCTGGAGATAAATAGTCAACAACTGACCTTAGGAAGAGGATATAGAGGGTTTTAGCCACGGGGATAGATATACCTGTGGCCCTGGTGGCAAGCCACTTGATGGGAGTAAAGCGAGGCTCCAGTCGATCAAGAAGGTTTTTCACCATGGGGTGGATTCGTTGTCGTGCAGGTATAGCAGGGGTGATCCTGACTGGTGCACCTAGATATGTATACTGTGCACCAAAAACTCAGCAATTTATGGCACTATAACGGGACAAGTTCTGGTTATCGGACTTATGGCACGTCATAAGGGTGCTTAGCTCCATAAATCACTGAGTTTCAGTTAATGGCTTTTTTTTGCTTATCGGCACACCCCCGGGAACGGGGACTGCCTTTATACTACTATGGAGTAAGTTTATTCTTTGAAATCGTATACAGTAGTACCTCAAGATACGAAATTAATCCGTTCCGAGGCGCCCTTCGTATCTTGAGGTTTTCGTATTTTGGACCACATTTTACATGTAAAATGGCTAATCCGTTCCAAGCCCTACAAAAACACCCCAGTAAATTATATTTCCAGGCCTACAACACATGTTCTAGGGTTACGACGCTGATTCGACGGAAGAAATATGCCTTTAAAAAGGCAAAATACTGTACTACATACTTGAGTAATATTCAACTGCATGTAATGTTCAACCCCATTTTTACTGCATATATTAGGACTTTAGCATATGTCCCTTAGTAATAAGCCTAGCCTATGTTAGCGGTTGCTACTGTAGCCTAGTCTATGATTCTGACATCTAAACCTAAGAGCTAAAAGCTTAGAATATGCCAATAAAATGTATAAATAATCAGTATGTACTCATTTTAAATAATTATTAATTAATCATTAACTATAATACACAAACAAACAAACAAAAACCTTCCAATCGATTGTTTACATTCAGCTCTTACCCGTCTTACGAGTACCGAACGAACGCCAAGCAATCATTTTTCCTAGCACACAGTAAGCCATAAATTTTCATTAGTATCTCTCTTCAACTAATGAAACTACCAAACAGTATAATAACCATTCATTTCTATTCTTTATTCTATCTTTACCTAATGGAGATACCGAGTTACTGACAGCTATAATGAAACATACGTATACGTAATGTAATGTTAAAACAGAAGAAGAATTCTAAAAAATACGTATTTGTCGGCAGTCTGATTTATTTTATATTTTATGATATCTAATTCACAATTTTTTTATTAAATGTATTGCATGTACTCATTTCAAATAATTATTAAGTAACCATTAACTATAATAAACAAACAAACAAAAGCTTCCAAACTTCTGTTTACATCCAGCACTTACGAGTATCGAACGATCGCCAAGCAATCACTTTACACAGTAAGCCATAAATTTTCATTATCTCTCTTCAACTACTGAAACTACCAAACAGTATAATATCCATTCATTTCTAGTCTTTATTTTATCTTTACCTAATGGTTTTTTTATTAAATGTGTTGCATGAATAAGTTTTTCAATTTACAGCATCCTTTTACCAATAGAATACTTAAAGCACAAGGGGTAAATGCTGACCAATAGGAGAGCAGGATCTTATGGGGTGACTAGCATCAGGAACCAATGGGAGAGCGGGAGGATGGTGGCGAGTTTACTCAGCTGGCGGCGCGGGAGTTTTAAAATTGTTCTCGGTGGTCCGGGCGAATCTCGGGACTTTACAGCAACAACCTTTCGTATCATGAAAACTTTTCGTATGTAGAGCTGTAAAATTTTTCGTATTTGCTTTTGTATCTCGAGTTTTTCGTAAGTTGAGCCTTTCATATGTCGAGGTACCATTGTATTCATATGTCCTCTAAATGTTCTGCTTCTCCTAAGGCTTCTGGCAAAGAGCCTAAGTGTCATAGGCCCTTACAGTTAATAACCAATGATGAGAAAGTAGACAGGATTGTTATGTTAACAGATGGCAAAAGACATGGAGAAAAGTAGCAGCCCATTCTGGCATGACTGAAAGTGCAGTCACCTGCATTGAGAATGAGTATAAACAGGGTAGAATACTTGGGGAGGTCATTCTTGTATAATAACTCACCGCCCTCTTTACTAGCCCACCAATGGACTAGGACTTTGAAGAATTTAGAGGTATATATAAATTGATCAGGTAAGTCAGGCAGACATAGTCAATGGTAAAGGCAGGGGATAAGAATAATGTAAGGGCCACAAAAATTACAAATACTGTTAATGATCTCATGAAACCCTATCATACTAGTTTGTGAAAATGTACAAGTACTACCTCAGCATGATGCAGCCTCCTGAAACCCCTGACAAGACACCTCCTGAAGAAGGTGTAGAGGCACCCTCAGAGGAGATGTAACTCCCCTACTTTGCTGTGAAGTCTATCTTCATTGTCATTCATCAGGTGGCACAACTAATACAATAATATAGAAATGCAGAATATTGCTTTATGAAAAAATTTCTATCTCTGAATAGTGGGGACCCGTGAATAATTTTATAGATATGATCCACAGAAAAACCCGCGAATAAGCAAGTCCTCTCACAAATACTTTTTAGGTAGGATCCATAGAAAAATCCGCCAACAGGCGAGTCAACGAATCTCGAGAACACGAATACGGGAAAGTTTACTATATTTGGTTGGGCATGATGGTCACACTAGTTTTGCAGGTAAAGGTAATAAATGATATTTTGTTGCAGATAAAGGTAATAAATGATATTTCATTTTTCTTCTCTTGATGTGAAAATGTAAGGAGTGGTCTAATGAGAAAGAGTAACTTTGTCAGGTATTGGAAGATGCGATGGGGCAGTAGTTTACTTAGACTGTTAGTTAGGTCAGGTCATAAGTCTACTCATTCTAGTCTTTCTTCTAACAGTGTTCTTCCTCTCACTCCTTCTGCTCCATCTTCTAATGGTCCCTTGATCAAGTATGTTATGGGTAAGAATCACTGTTTTCACCCATAGTGATCAATCTTTTTGGTTTCTTCCCAATAGGGGTACTGGAGGAGCCATTGTTTCTTCATAGCCTGCCCTCTGGACTGTCAGTATCAGTAGGACTTCTCCTCTGCCAGAGAACCAAGACGTGTTGGGCAGAGTTTGTGCCTTTGCCCACCTCTCCTCTCCCAACTGTCTACTGTAACAGATTTGATGTGTTCTCTGAAGGATTTTTTTCTAGAGTTTAGTGCTTATGTCCTGACTCATGTATCATCTCACTTTGCGAGATTGACAGGGTTTATAGACATAGCATTCCAGTTACTTCAGTAGTTTCTGAATTGTTTGCCAGTACTTCTGTTGTTTAGTCATTTATTTGCCATGTGTTGTCATTTATTTCGTAAGGTTCAGATATTATCTCTCCCTCTCTTACCCAGTTCTCCCTCTGTCATCTCGTATTTCTTACCTTTTGATGACTGTACATATTTTTGGTAGAGGTTCTTCCTTTTCCACTGCTTATAGTGTTGCCAAGACATCTCCTGTATCATCTCAGCAAGTTCTTCTCTCCAGTCATCATCTCCTTTGGATTGACTGCGGGAGTGTTGGATGGGGGATTCATCTACCAGCTATGTGGCTCTTCCCTTTTGCATCCCATAATATCATTGCTGCTGTTCCTGGGTACGTCCCGTCTCAGGTTTCTATTGCCTCACCTTCTCAGTCCTCGGATTTCCTGTTTTCTGCCATCATGATTCTTCCAAACCTGATTCAGATGATTCTCCTTTTTAGTTTTGCAAGTGATTCTTAGTTTGCCTTGCTCCACTTTACCCTCTTGCTTCTGCTGCAGAGGATTCCGTTGATTGGTACTCTTTTTTTGCTTGCACTTACCATAGCTCCTGTTAAAAGGAGTAAAATGTGAAAGCAATTTGATTCTGTTAGGGCATGTCCTTTAAACCTGGTTCATAGTATGCTACTTCTTCAGTTTCTAGCTTTATGAAATGTCTTAGAACGACAAAGATTCAGTGTCTGAATTTTAGCCTTCCTCCATTCAAAATGCAAATTTTTCAAGTTACTTGAACCCTTGGAAATGAAGAGCTATCAAATTAGTATGGTAAGTTGGCCTAATAGTAGGCAGAAGCACTTTTGAAGTTGCTGTATTATTCTTAGCATGACTGTTTGTTTACTTTGCCAGGTAAAAAAAAAATAGTTATAATTATTAAATAAATGTTAGTATTGAAGGGACAGCATTCTTAATGAGGCATTGGAATATTAGCCTTACATTGGTATGTAGACCCTATTGTCAAAGCTAAGGGAGGAATCTCTTATGTTTTTTATATCTCACTTTTAACGTAAGGGGGAACAGCTGTGTTCATATTTATTTAACTCATGAAGTAGTGCCAGCCAAATGGTCAGTGGGTATTTTTGGCATGTCTCCTTACCCTGCAGTGTTTATGGCCATTGCCAAAGATGTTTCAAATTAGGAGAACAGAGAACTCTGCATAATCTTGGTGTTTTCCTTTCTGAATGAAAGTTCTGTGCAGAATACCAATCAAAACTGATATTTTGAACTTTGAAGGTCAATTAAGAGGCCTTTGACAGACTTTTGAAGTATCTGGCAAAGCAACAGAAAAAACCCTTGGACAGTGATGATTCTCAGGGAAGGGTACTTTGTCCTGTTATTCCTCCACCCTTGTCGGCATCCCCAATACATATCCTTCCCTGCCAACGTTCTTCACACAGAGAAGTTATGAGTTTTGAAGAAAAAAAAAAAGAGCAACACTCTCTCTCTCTCTCTCTCTCTCTCTCTCTCTCTCTCTCTCTCTCTCTCTCTCTCTCTCTCTCTCTCTCTCTCTCTCGAACTGCCTCCAAAAATGCATCAGTGCTATCACATACCAACTAGTACTAGTACTTTCATTCTTCGGAGATTGGTATCCACAGAGTCAGTATCTGGGAAGTAGAGCACCAAGAGACATTGGTACTGAATAATATATCCTGCTAGCTTTACCTCCGAAGAGGTATGTTTGCTAACAATACTGGACCAACAGTTATTTGTCCAGCCTGTGAAGAGGTAGAGGGACCCATTGAAGCTTTCTAATTCAGTGAGGAATGAGTTTCTCCTGACCTTAAGATAATCTGAGAATTTTAAAAATTATCTTATATATTTTGCAGCAGCAGAATTACTGTATATCTTGTTTCAACAGGTCTGCTATTCTCGTAGGTTTTAGGGTTTGCTTCTGCCAGTGAATTTCTGTAATACACAAACATAGATGTATCTCATCTTTAGTTTGTGTCTTTTGGAGTAATTTTCATATTGCAACTAGATAAGTAAAAGCTAATCATGTTAGATGCCAAATTAACTTTTCTATTTGTGATCCTCTCAGTGACTGTTGACCGATATCTTTTTTCCATAGTTATATATCTGAGTGAGTTGATGGTGATAGGGCCTTTTTCTTGGCCCTTTGCAATGCACATTCACTGCCTGTATTGCTTGCATTTCAAGTGTTTTGGAGTATACCACTTAACTTGATTGGTGCCCAGCTGCGTCAGTATAATGAATTACCCATAAAGTATGAAGAGTTAGGGTTAAATTGGACTGAAAGGCTTTGCCATTGTTGGCTTTCTTTGTTATTCTTTTTGCTTTGCTACTCCCTGGTATGAAAGTTCCAAGTGTAATGTTTCTCTCAAGTAGTTTATTTATTGAGTTTTAAATGAAAATCTTTGGTCAGGTGCAAACAGGCCCTCCATAATGTAAAATATTTTTCATCTTCATCAGATTGTTGCTTCACTCATTTCAAGTCAGTGGTTTAGTAGTACTTGTTTTGTCTGTTGACACTCAATGTTTATTTTTTCTTGAAAGGTTTTGGTTTGTATCTATGAAATATTTAAATAATTAGAAAATCCTATACGTAGTGTATTATTGTCAAATTTGATTTTCTAATCAACACATTTTTTGTGGATTGTGGATTGTAATGAAGAAAAATATATTGAAAACTAAATTGAATTATTCTAAAGAGCAGTTGCTAAATTGTCTTGTTGATCATGAATGCTGAGCTAATTTCATTAATTGAATATATATTTCCAGAATAATGAATTATGTTAGGGCAAAAGATGTCCTATCTTCATTAAAGAAGCAGTTTACTCATGGAGATCGGTTTTTATTTTCTCCATGTATTATGACAAATATTCAACCCAATGAAGGAGAGCTTCATCTTCAAGTGACCGGACGAATGTTTCTTGATATGTTCCCAAATATTGCACCTGATACGGTAATGTGATATGCAAGTGTTATTGTTTTGAGTGATATTTGTAATCTCAACCTCTCTTCTCAACTCATGCCCCCTTGTCATAAGTAGAAGACATCAGAGGACAACTACTATCTAAGTCTGTAGCTCATTAGTACTCAGATTTATATACGTAGTTGTTCGAGGTCTCTCTCTCTCTCTCTCTCTCTCTCTCTCTCTCTCTCTCTCTCTCTCTTTTACCTAATCCTTTTTTCTTCCTCATCTTTGTTGACAACCCTGCATAATACTGAATATGATTCTGATTGCATTTAAAATTTGGAGGTTGAAGGTGGACATAATGTCTCCTGATTTGTAGAATTTGTGTATCCCTAGTTGTCAAGTGAGATGAAAATCTCATGACAAGCTCTTTATTTAGAGGTGGGTTTGATTTTGACAAACTGGCAGCCCTTTATTTACTAGGAGAATTGTCTATACAGTAATACCTAGAACTTACATGAAGTTAGGTTCCAGAACTCCTCGTTTAAGATCAGGATTCGTGTAAGTTTGCTGATAAATTCTTATTTCTAGAGTTTATACCCTGAAGTGACAAAAGCATTTTCTCAAAGCACTTGAATTTTATTTGAAAGTTAGCTTAATACCATACTGTAATTCATATTTCATGAGAGAGAGAGAGAGAGAGAGAGAGAGAGAGAGAGAGAGAGAGAGAGAGAGAGAGAGAGAGAGAGAGAGAGAGAGAGAGAGAGAATAACTTTGGAAAAATAAGAGAGAAAAGTTATTTGTACATTAAATATCAAAAGGTGGAAATTCATGATTCATGATGTAGAGAGAATGACTTGAGAGAGAGCGAGAGAGAGAGTTCCTTTCCGTAGCAGTATTTTATGTGACCATCCATGGGCAACATTTTCTCCTCTTCATGATCAGTATGTCAATATGTCAAGATCATTGAAAGTTAGCTTATGCCTCCTCCTCACTCCATCCTCAGAGAAGGCCTGGAATCCATATTATTCTTTTAGAATCTTAAAATAATTTACTACAGAAATGCTAAAAGTTGTAATTATAGCACGGAAAATATGAAAAAATTGATAACAAAGTAATATAACATTTCTAAATAACTCCAAGATATTGAGGCAGTTCTTTTATTAAATATGTCATATACCTGAAAACCACTTTTGTAGTTGAGTAACTTAGTTTATCCTATGTCATTTGTTCTTAAAATACTGTATGCTTCCAATTTACTTCAGTTGCCTGCCAGAGACAATCCTTATAGTTCTTTTGTTTTGTTGTATAAAATTGAAACTGATTTTATATTATTTCAGATGAATCTTGTGCACTTTTAAAGTGAGCTTATATCTTTGCACTGTTTGGTGCTATTGGTATTTAAAGTAAACAAAGAATAATGTTTAGCTGACCCAGATGGACTGTCAGTAACCAGCTATTTTCCATTAGTTGGCATTTGAACATTTACATTCTTGGAAGAATTCTTCTTCCTATGTCAATGAACGTGTTGTGAATCGGACATAATCATTTTGATTTTTTGGGCTGATTTTGTATTGAGTAGGTTTCCTGTTTTTTTGCATTAAGTCATCTATAGCTAGCAGAGGTAAAAGCATTAGACTTCTTAGGAACAACTGTTGTGTAAGCTGATTATAATTGGTTGTGCATGGTGGTTACATGGTTAGGTTAGGTTGTTAGACTCAGCCATAAGACTTTTTCTTCTTCTAGTATAGGTGTAGATCGCAGTTCCGCCCTTTGTGATCAACCTGTTTTTGTTTACCCATGAGAGAGAAGTTGTTGGAGCCTTCATCTGTCCATAGCCTGCCCTCTTAGACTGCTTTGCATCAGTAGAAAACCTCTGCCAGGGAACCTAGGCATGGATGTTGGTGTCCTTTCCAATGTCTCCCTCAATCATCTTTTGTCTTGAATTCAGTGTGTTCTCCGAAGGCATTAGAAGATTTCTGTTGAAATAAAGAATTCTTCCTCTGGTGGGAAATAAAAATAGTGCCCAACACTGGAGAGTCTTTGTAGGGGAAATTGAATTGTTTTCAAGACTTTATAGTCTGGTTGTGGAAAATTATTTAAATCTAAATCCAAAGGATTTATTAGCATCAGCCAGCTCATGTGTTATTTTTTTCATGCAAGTGACAGTGACTTGTATGACTCAATTGAGTTATCTAGAGATTATACACATATTATTCCAGTTAGTTCAGTAGTTTCTCAGCTGTCCATTAATACTTCATTGTTCAATGATTGAATCGCCCAATATCATAATTTATTCCTTCCATTTCTGATGTTAACTTTCCCTCTCTTACTCATTGATTCATAGTGCATTTTGTTTTGCTTTTCCCTATCATTTTGCTGATGATAAATGATGTGATCATTTTTTTGCGTGCTTCTATTTTGGCTCCACTTAAAGTAATGAAAAAGGTATAGCTATCTAGTTCTATAATGTACATTTTGAAGCATTCTCAGAAGTGTATCACTTAACGCTGGGTCTTAGGATAATCTTAAGAACCAGCATTATTTACGGGGTTGGATGAGCCTCCTCGGGACCCTCACGTCAGTGGAAGGTTTTGTAAGCTTAGGCTGCCTCCACACGAGACCGCTCTAGTTCTTCTTAAGAACAAACTGGAACCGGAAGACTCTACCGGACTCGCAGGTCTTTCCCGTGACAGAAGAGATAAAAACAGATCTTCGATGGTGGTTGTCGCAGGAGAGACTCCAAGAAGGATTTTCTCTCATAAAGTCGAACCCCGACCTAGAATTCTACTCAGACGTGTTGGACAAAGGATGGGGAGCTTTAATAGGGAACAAGAGAACAGCAGGTCTTTGGACAGAACAGGAGAAGGACCTACACATAAATGTCAAAGAGTTGAAAGCGATTCTTTTGGGACTGAAAGCTTTTTCCCCTCTAGTCCCTGGAAGAAAGGTGGCGATCTTCTCGGACAACACCACGGCACTTTCGTACATCAGGAAACGGAGGGACTCGTTCCTTGCCCTCTACAAATTAGTAGAAGTTCTCCTCCTCTGGGCAAACAAACATGGAATTTCACTCTTCTCGAGCCAAGCCGCTCAAAACAGGTCTTATCCATGGAATGGACACTAAACGAGAAAGTATGTCAAGATCGGTGGAAGTTGTGAGGAAAGCCATCGATAGATCTTTTCGCCACGTCAAGAAACAATCGTCTCCTGATTTTCTGTTCCCCGGTTTCGGACCCGTAAGCATGGAGAACAGATGCTATGCTCCTAAATTGGACAGGACTCGACTTTTATGTATTTCCTCCTTTCGGAATGTTGAGAGAAGTCATAAACAAGATTCAGTTGCAACAGAATGTGACGATGACTCTAGTTGCTCCATTCTGGCCCAGGAAAGAATGGTTCCCAGACTTACTAGAGCTTCTAGTGGACTTCCCCAGGCTCCTTCCACAAAGTCCACATCTGCTCAAACAACTCCACTTCGATCGGTATCACCAAAGATTATCCGCGCTGACCCTGACAGGATTCAGACTGTCAGGAACCTTGTCAGAGCAAAAGGTTTTTCGCAAAGAGCAGCAGAAGCTATTACAAGATGTAGAAGAAGCTCTTCTGCAAAGCTCTACCAATCAAAGTGGACAATCTTTAGGTGATGGTGTAGACAAAATTGCATCTCTTCTCTAAAACCACTATAGCTGAAATCGCAGATTTCCTTTTATACCTGAAGGACTCTAGAAAGCTTTCAACATCCACGATTAAACGTTATAGATCAATGCTGTCGTCAGTTTTTAAACACAGAGGCCTCGATGTCTTTAAAGACCAGAACATCAGTGACCTGGTCAATCGTTCGAGTCTTCTAAAGCAGCTAAGTCAGACTTGGTCGACTGGAACTTGGATGTGGTGCTGAACTGGCTTTCCAGTCCCTAGTTCAAGCCACTTAATGCATCTTCCTTAAGGAATCTTACCAAGAAGACTCTTATTTTTCTTTTCGCTTTAGCCACAGCAGGCAGGATAAGTGAAGTGCAAGCGGTGAGCAAACAAGTAGGTATTGCACAAAATAACACAGTGTGCTCTTATATAAAGGAGTTCCTTGCAAAGAACGAGGACCCTTCGAACCCCTGGCCTCGATCTTTTGTTATCAAGAACTTGACGGACATAGTGGGATCGGAAGATGACGAATGGTCTTTATGTTCTGTCAGAGTAATTAAACACTACTTGTGTAGGACAGAAAAGTTGAGAGGAAACTTAGATCGTTTCTGGTGTTCAATAAGAGATCCCTCACGCCCTCTTTCCAAGAACGCTATTTCGTTCTTCTTGAGGAGTCTAATTTCAGAAGCTCACACTCAAGTACAAGATCAGACTCTTCAGGTACTGAAGGTAAAAGCGCATGAAATTTGTGCGGTTGCAACTTGATTGGTTTTTAGACATAACATGTCAATATCCTCCATTCTACAATTGATGTTTTGGAGGTTGAAATCGGTGTTCGCGTCACATTATCTGAAAAATGTAGAGACCGTTTTTGAAAATTGTTCCAGATTGGGACTGTTGTCAGTGGCGGGCATGGTGTTGGGAAAGAAAGCATAGTGGGACCTGTTTTCCCTCTACTACCTCTTCGCCTTGGTTTTTAAGGTTGTCAAGTTGTTGGGAAGCATGGGGGTACACTGTACCTGGAGCACCCTCCAGTTTTTTGTTATGGTTAGGGTATGGTAATGGTTTTTAGTGTAGGTGATACCTCTGTGGTTTATCTGGTCTTAGACCAGGGCAAGGGCGAAATTTTTAATTTTGTTAACCATCGGTGAACCTCCATGGTTACAAAATCCCACCATTAGTAGGGACGACCCTGGCCACTACTGCCACGTCTCCTACAAGTGATGAGAGCGCCAACCAGAGGCAGTATTCACCTGCAGCTGCTCTCACCAGGTAAGGCACTGCAAACATTATTTATAATGTAAGCACATTATTGCTGTCTTTTCATAAGCCGTCCATATACCCACCATCCGGGTAATGTGGATTCAGCTATGTAATTGTTTAGTAAGTCACTTATGTGAAAATGATATTTTTATAATAAAGTAAAGTTTCACTTACATATACTTACCAAACAATTACATAATCAGAGCCCTCCCTCCTCCCCACAGATGGACGTTGCGGCTCAACGAACTGACGGTAGTTAGCTCAGCAGTACCGTATTCCCGAAGGTGGGCGGGACCTGCATCACCTACATGAACAATGACAGCGCCGTCGGCACCAGGAAATTTGAATTTTTGACTGCCAGGTAAGAAAGCTTACAGCTATGTAATTGTTTGGTAAGTATATGTGAAACTTTATTTTATAATAAAAATATCATTTTTGGGTTGTTAGGATTAAAATTTAAGAGCTTTTCGTCACCCGTCAATTTCTTTGTAAAGCTCCTTGAGGACGAGACAGCAAATACACCATCAAAGAGCAGGTTTTGACATAGGAAAAACCTATTTATGGTAGTTGCTGTTGAGTCCTTGAAACCCTCCCACTTCCCTGAAGAAAAGACATGGGTTTTGGGTAAGGAACCATCCTGCTTTGACCAACAGAAAGGAATGGCGTTTTGGTCAGATTTTGGTCTTATGTAAACAATATGACGGTGTGTATGCTCATAACCAATTCTTTTTCTTGCGGTTTTGACATAAGTAAACTGGGTATTACAGTAGTACCTCGAGATACGAAATTAAACCGTTCCGAGGCGCCCTTCGTATCATGAGTTTTTCGTATCTTGGACCACATTTTACATGTAAAATGGCTAATCCGTTCCAAGCCCTCCCAAAAACCACACCCCAGTAAATTTCATAAATAAAGCTAAATGACCTATAACAATGAAATTCTACAACAATTTGGACCATTCAATACGTAACTTAATAATAAAAATGCAAAACCTGTAAATAAAGTGTATATTAGTGTACAAGAAATATTATTACTGTAACGTAAAATGTGGAAGCTTACCTTTCGAGTGAGGCTATCTCCGAAAGTGGCGGCAGAGGAGGAGGAGCACAAACGGCAGATACGTACACTTAACTTTATGAAACATAAAAAAATGTCAGAAAAACAAACTAAACTTTACAAAACGCATTAACAAAACTGTAACACTTAACTTTATAAAAAACTTAAAATAAAATTTATTTTGTCTTTTTTTGATTTTTACATTTCTTTTTACTTTTTTATAGTTTACGTAATTTCAATTTCTTCACCACCGAATGGATGCCAGTCCGTTTACAGAATTTTTCAAACCACCCATGAGAAGCCTTGAACTCTGGGGTTGCCGTTGATGTCCCCTCTCCGCCGTCGTCTTTGGCTTGGGGCAATCAAATCGCCGAAAATAGCGCTGGCCTTCTGGCAGATTGCCGTCTCGGTTATCGTATCGCCATCGATTTCTTTGTCCTCGATCCATACAAGAAGCAGCCTTTCCATTTCATTATGCACATGGCTCCTCTTGTTGGACAAAATAGTGACGCCCTTGGAAGGTGTAGCTGCTTCCATGGCTTCCTTCTACTTAAGGATGGTGCCTATCGTCGACGGATTTCGGCCGTATTCCTTAGCGATCACACTCAACCGCAAGCCAGCTTCACACACTTTTTTATTATCTCCATTTTTGTCTCCATAGAAAGAATTCTCTTCTTTCTGTGAACTTCAGCAACTTTCTTGGGACCCATGACTAATGTGTACTGTACGTAATTAAGTTACGTATATAGTACGTATACTAATTAGGTTCTCACAACACGATAAAGTAGCACAATTGTTGGACCAAACGAATGCCGCATGAGTAGGATATAGCTTCGGGTGCGAAGTGGCCGAGCGAAGGTACGCCACCACGTAAGATGCATGATGGAAGGGTTGCTGTCCAATAGGAGAGGATCTCATGGCTTGGCTAGCATCAGGAACCAATGGGAGAGCAGGAGGATGGTGGCGAGTCTACTAGAACTAAGATGGCGGCGCGGGGCGCGATTTTCAAAATTGTTATGGGGCGAATCTCGGACTTTCAGAAACCTTTCGTATCTTGAAAACTTTCGTATGTAGAGCAGTAAAATTTTTCGTGTTAGCTTTCATATCTCGAGTTTTTTGTAAGTTGAGCCTTTCGCATCTCAAGGTACCACTGTATTAGCATTTGCTGAGGATAATAAAAAGTGCCCTCTTATCCTGAGTCCATTTATACTCTATTATTTGTTATAATGTTTATCAATACAACACAATACCCAGCCACAAGACATCATTATGACACAATACCCAGCCACAAGACTAGTTAACCCTCTTACGCCGAAGCGGTAAAAAAAAAATTGTCTCCCGTGTGCCGGAGGTGTTTCAGAGTGAGCGCGGAAGCGGAAAAAATATTTTTTTCAAAAAATCACAGCGCGCTTAGTTTTCAAGATTAAGAGTTCATTTTGGGCTCCCTTTTTTGTCATTGGCTGAAGTTTAGTATGCAACCATCAGAAATGCAAAAATTATCATTATCATATATAAATAATGCGATATATGATAGCGCAAAAACGAAATTTCATATATAATTGTATTCAAATCCGCGCTGTGCGCAAAACGGTTAAAGGTAACAAGTTACTTTTTTTTCGTTGTAATGTACACTAAATTGCGATCATTTTGGTATATAACACATTGTAAAACAATAAAAGCAACACAGAGAAAATATTATCACAAAATAATGCAATGAATTCGTACGCGCGGACATAAACAAATTTTTCAAAAATTCACCTAAATCTAAATATTGTCCTAGAGACTTCAATTAAGCTTTCAAAAATGAAGGACAAATGATTGAATATTACTATACTGTAAGAGTATTAGCTTACAATTGCAGTTTTCGACCATATCTGACGAGTCAAAGTTGACCGGACTGTCGAATTTTTAATATATATATATATTTTTATATGCAATTATTTCGGAAATAAGAAAGCTACAACCTTCAAATATTTTTCGTTTTATTCTACATGAAATTGCACCACATTTTCATATATAAAACTCTATGAAATAAGCCTAATATGAAATGGAGCAAATATTCCGAGAATGCTACGTACGCATTCGGAGATTTGTGGCGGAGAATCCGCGCCGCGGAGGGAAGGAAAGATTTTTTTAAAAATTCACCATATATCTAAATATTTTGGTAGAGACTTCGAATTTGTTTCAAGATAAAGATAAATGACTGAATATTACTAGACTGTAAGAGTTTTAGCTTACAATTGCGTTTTTCGACCATTTCGGTAGAGTCAAAGTTGACCGAACGTGTTTTTTTTTCTATTTATCGTGATTTATATGCAAATATTTCAAAATGAGAAAAAGCTACAACCTTCAATTATTTTTTGTTGTATTCCTAAATGAAATTGCGCCACATTTTCATATAAAAACTTTATGTAACGGCTAATTTAAAATGGTGCAAACATTACCACAATCGCACGTATGATTTTTTCGGAAGTTACCTCGCGGACGTAAAGAAAATGTTATTTTTTTCATAAATTCACCATAAATCGAAATATTGTGCTAGAGACTTCCAATTTATTGCAAAATGAAGGTAAATGCTTTAATATTACTAGAATATACGCGTTTTAGCTTGAAATTGCGTTTTTCGACCATTTCGGTAGAGTCAAAGTTGACCGAAGGTTGAAAATTTTGGCAATTATCGTTATTTTAATATGAAAAATATCTCAAAACTGATAAAGCTACAAACATCGTTGTTTTAGTTTTGTATTGTGCATGAAAATTTTGCACATTTCCATATATAAAACTTTATATAATGGGCTAATTTTAAAAAATGGTGCAAACATTTACCACAATCGCATGTATGATTTTTTTTCGGAAGAGTTACCGCGCGACGTAAGGAAGAAGTTTTTTCATAAATTCACCATAAATCGAAATATTGTGCTAGAGACTTCCAATTAGTTGCAAAATTAAGGGTAAATGATTGAATATTACTAAAATATAGAGTTTTAGCTTACATTGCTTTTTCGACCATTTCGGTAGAGTCAAAGTTGACGAAGGTTGAAATTTTGGCAATTATCGTTATTTGTATAAAAATATATCAAAACTGATAAAAGCTACAATCATGAGTATTTTATTGTTGTATTCTACATAAAAATGTGCACATTTTCATATATAATACTTAATGTAACGGCTAATTTACAATGGTACAAAAATTCTTATGTCAAAGTGACGAAATAATTTCCGAGATGTGTCACAGATACTTTTTAGTGCGGCAAGAAAGAATTCGTGCTTGCGCGCCTGCGTAACGATTGTAAACAAAACAACAACCTTGATCCGTGAAGTCCCAGCATCCCCAAGGCGCGTGATTCAAAAGTTTTAGGCTGGTAGGCCTATAAGTATTTTTCCGCGAATACCAGGAGTCGGCTATACACAATTTGGATAGGAGCGTACCTTCATTTCTGGATGAAGTTTTTGTCTCTATTTTGGGAATTCGGCTATTGATTGTCAACTGTGGCACAGGAATCAGTATGTAATACTGTTTGAGATAGTTTTTTTTCCCGTAAGGATCCTCTGACAGTGTTTGCTATGAAGACCTTACACCTTGCTGTGGATCCACCATCTGTCAGCAGTACTTACTGGGAAGGATTACACAACAGGTAAGAACGTTTAAAAGCTTTTCCCCTTTTTAGAAAAAGCTTTTGGTTTGCTTGGCTGAGCAAATGTTTTCTCTTGCTGCACTAACCCACCATCCTCGTTCAATGTGGTAGTCAGCTAACTATATAACAGTAGGTAAGATTCATCCCAAATACTGGAAATTTTTATGATAAAATGAATTTGTATACTTAATCACTGTTAAAGTGGAAACCCACCCAGCTTCCCACCATCTTGATGGGTTGTCATGAAGAATTCTGATATATGTGTAAACATTGCATTACCACCTGGTGGGAAACGAGTGATTATTGACAGGCCATCCATGTCAGCAGTGTTATTTTTTGCTTATTTTGAATTCTGATGGCACTTGATGGTGGCAAAGATGTAAAATAATTTTAACAGGATGTAAGTATATCTAAATAATTTAATTTGTGCAAATTTTATGTCTTTCAAGGCTTCTCCAGATAAAATTAGACGATGCTGCTTGTTTCATTATGATGAAGAAAAAGATCAGTTTGATCTCCGACATTATGCTATACGCACAGTTCCAGTAGAAGTGTCTAAAAGCGTTAAGAAGTTGATGGGTCGTAAAGTACCAAACTTGAGTAAATTCAAAGATGTCTCAGAGTTTATGACAAAGTAAGTGAAAGTTCATAATTGTCTCATGTATATTCAGCTGAAGAGTGTGTATTTTTAAAATGTGAAATTGATTTGAGGAAATTTGACTTATTGTTGGCAGTATATTGTTGTGTGCATATTTTTGGTTAGATGTGAGACAAAATCCATTTGGGCCTTGCTTGCAAATGCCAGGTATGGCTTTCCATATAGATTATGGTATGTGATATATAGTTTTGTGTGCCCTCACTTGGCATCTAGATGTAAAGATAGTTATTTTGGAAGGTGAACCTAGAATAGGCTTGTATGTATGCGCTACACCAGTTCTTATAGAACAAGCCATTCCATGTTGTAGGATTTGTTCATCCTTTAATCAGGAAGTATTTATTGTAATCCTATTTTACTCAAAAGGGCTGGAATGCTGTCTGACAGTGAAGTAGAAGATGACCCGAACGCCCGTGTTACAGTTCCTGATAAAAAGTCTAAAGTGTCTTTGAAGTCATCTGTACGCTTGAGTGAACTTGGTCCTCGAATGACCTTGCAGGTACGTATTACAGAAATTTTGATTTGAGGAAATCTGATATTTTTATTTTATGGAAACAATTTTCTTATAAAACCACTAATCATAAGATGCCTTATTCTATGTAGAACTTATCCTGAAAACAATGAACCTACTGCATGCAGCCTTAAAAATGAAAATCATCTTTTTCTTACAAAACAAAAGGTATCTTGTCCCTCAGCATAGATTGACACTTTCAATATGTGTGATTATTTTTTTGGGAGGAGAGAGAGCATAAAATCTGAGTCACAACGGGCCGGGGGGCTATAAAATTTGAGGCAGATGTAGCAATGCAAATCTCATTCACCACCATAAAATATGGGGAGAGGGAGGAATCATTTGATTATTTGATTGCTTGCCTTTCGCAACATAGTGTAGAAAACTGCAGTTCTTTAGGTATTTTGCAGCATCCTTTCAGCAACATTGCTTTGTATCTTCTTTAATATGCATGATTGTTGAGATGGACCACTTCAGTTTTCTAATTCTATCTAGTAGTAGCATCATAGTAGAGAAAAATGTTGTCAGCAGTAGTGAGAAAATGTATGTATGTCAGTAGTAGTGAGAAAATGTATGTATGTCAGTAGTAGTGAGAAAATGCTGATAATCCTGAGAACTGCTGCAACGCAGCAAACATGAAAGGAATCACGCAGAGAGTGAAGTCTTATTTTTCTGGGTCAGTAGATGATGACCTACTATTTTGTACTGAGATTTATCTGTTTGCAAGATCTTTCAATTTGTAGTGACTAGCTCTGGTTGCACAGAATAAGGTTATTCCATGATTAAGGGGTTTGTGGTAAAGTGTGTTTTACTTTGGAAAAAAATGTTATGTTTAATGTAGTATTGAATCAGGAATTTTTATCCTATTCCTTGTGATGTTTTTGTGTTTTCTATCTTTCACACAAGGAGATAAATTTCTATGTGGCCTTTGTAAAAGACTTTGTATTTTCATGAACAAGGATTGGTATCTAGCTGTTGGTTGTAGTATGTAGCTACTGGTTTAAAAAAAAGATTTTTCAGATATATAAAGTTGAAAGTGGCCTTCTGGAAGGACAAGTTTTATATCATAGTCATGTGATTAAAACTGCAGAGGAGAAGTTGGAACTAGAAGAAAATTTAAGGAGAAAGAAGTAAGTGGTGTCAGACATGGAATGATTCCTTTCCGTTATCTTGTCTTATACACACTCTAGTTTGATTCCCATTTGAACAAGTCTTCATTTATACCATTTTTGGTATCTTAAGGAAGATGCTAATTGAAATTCTTGGTGAATTTTCTTGCATTTAACGTTAGTTTTTTCTTGACTGAATGTTAGTTTTTTCTTGACTGAATGTTGTTATTCCCAGAAAACTGAAAGAGAAGAGGAAAAAACAGCAAGAACAAAATGTTGAGGAAAAGAAGAAAAAGAAGGAAGATCACAAAAAGAAGTGCTTAGCTGGAATGGGTATCACCAAAAATGAAGTTGATGAGGAAAATGGTCATAGTAAGGCAGATGATGCAGATGCTGATGACGAAGATGAAGACGATGATGCTGATTACTTCAGGAAAGAAGTTGGCGAGGAACCCGACCCAGGTGAGAATATACTGTATATACTCGCGTAACATGCGATCTTGCATATCATGCGACCTCCAAATTTTCGCCCTAAAACAATGATTTGATCATGTATCTCGGGTATCATGTGAGTTCAATTTGTGAGACCAAACTACAATACGCTAACCTATTTTCCTCCATCTCGTTATCTTTCCCATCTTCTAGTTAAGTTAAAAAGAGTAAAAGAGAAAGCTAAAAGTATCAGTCAGTAATGTTATATTTGTTGTGTAAGCACACAGCCAGAAACAGCAGATTTGCTATGAACAACCAAATCCGATAACTACAGCGGTTTGTTTGAATTTCAACCATTGTACGATAGTAGAAAATTACCGTAGTTATTTTAGTACAAATGAGGTGAATAGAATAGGACTGTTATATTTAACATTACTATATCCTCATTTGCTATGGAGAAAAGATTGGCAAGGGCGTATACTGCTAAATTTAAGCTGCAAGTTGTAGCTGAAGCTGAGGAAAGAATATTCATCTGCTAACAACTATTATTGTACATTGGCAACATAGAAACTTAAGTATGGCACCATGAACTCGACTGTGGTATTCTGATAAAATCAAGTGAAAATATCAAATGCAATATACATGCCCTCAGCGCCATCTACTAATGAAAAAAATAACTAAATTTTGTTCACAATGATACGAATTCAAGTGTTATTTTAACTTGGAAACACTTCGTATAACGAAAAATAACCTTGTCCCATATCAGGAGTATCTTGAGATTCATTTACGCTAACTAGAAGCAAGGAAATACCTCTGATTTGACTTCAATACAGCAAAATAAACTTACCTCGCAATCGTCCTCAGCTGATTTCCAAACAAAACATTGATTGCTATTTTTGTATTTTATAATACAACAATAGTTATATGAAAATACATACAATATTATTGGATGCAGTGAAGTAAAGCATAACTTTTTAAAAGATCCAGGGAAAAGATGCATATTTATTATGTTTGTATTTTATCAAACGATACTAGTATGTGACTATTACATACGCTAATTTTATATCTCATGTATGATGCAACCCCCATATATTTAGCTCCAAAGTTAGGTCTTCAAAAGTCGCATGATATGTTAGTATACAAGGTAAGTCTTGGATTACTATTATTTATAGCGCACTTTGTAGTACCTGACCTTAAAAGACTTTTTTTCTTCTTCTTCTTTTTTAATGCTGAAGCTTAAAACTGTCTTGATATATTCAGGAAATTAAGACTTGCTGTATGATCTGTTTCCTGTGATGAATTTATTTTAGAAGGATTTTACAGAAATTTTCAGAAGTTTTATCAAGTCTCATAAAAATTACTGAATTCATTTGACTTTTTGATAAATGAAGACATAACTATGACATTTACTGTTTGGTTCAGAATTTTCTCAATATACAAATACTACAGTACATTGTGAGTTGTATAGGGTATTTGTTTCTTTCAGATAAGTGGTTTATGATAATTTTTTTGTCATCTATTTAGAGGGTCCAGTATGAGTATAGTTCTAATGAATTCCTTCTCTCAAATTTTAGATTACTTCACTAAGAAACGTAAGCATTCTGGGAAATCTGATGTTCCAAGGAAGAAAATAAAGAACTTCAAGGAAATTAAGAAGTCACAGAAGGAGAGAAAGAGGAAACAAAACTCAGAATAAGAAACGCTTTAGACGGAATTCACTTCAGCAGAACTATGGTGAAAGGAAGCAACATAAATAAAGACTATAGTGAAATGTTTTTTGGAGTTATAAATGCCAAGACTGGTAGAGTTGTGGATTAAAACAGTGCTGGCTAGTTTATTGGAGTGGAGTGAAAGTATGAATGTTTTTTTTTATGATAGAATATACAACAGATACAACAGTGAATGTATTGTTTTTATATTTCCTATCATTTAAAACTGAGTAACAATTGAATAGTGAAGGAACCACTACAGAGTACTGTATTTTGACTTTGCACTGAATATTATATGTATATAGTTTCATACTAAAAAATTTGGGAAAACTAAACAGTGCTTGAGTATGTTGAGGTTTGGTAAATAGTTTTAAGGAGTTCATATGAACTTACTAATCTTATGTTGCAGTCCCTGGCTTTGTCAGATATTTTCATGGAAAAGTCATAATTTTAGAGAAGTTATGAATCCTCCTCTCAAGTAAATTTTCCCAGTAGTCAGACATCTTAAATTCACTCCATACTCTTTATCTCTTGCACTTAATGCCTGAATTCCAATCTGATCCAAGTTATCATCTGTGCCAGGTATTGTAAAGTAATGAATCTTACATTAACATATTAAAGTAGATTAAATCAGCTTATGGATTGTGGTGTTCTTGACTGCAAAATGAGCACAATCAAGCAGCATTATTCTGTCTTTGAACTGGTGTCATGCTCTGTTCAACATGACCCAAAGGTCCCTGAATGCTGACCACACATTTGATCAAATGTATTTTTCTGAGATCGTTAGTTTCTAGCCTAAAGCAAATATCAAAGCAGGCAAACCAATCCTTTAGATGAACAAAATTAGACTCGTCAACCTTTCAGTTTATCCAGTCATTAAATTTTTAATGAGTTACAATACATTAAATAAGATCTATTATTATCATTAAGAGCAAACCATTTTGACCCTATGACACGTGAGGATGTTAATGCAGTGTTCTGGTTAAATATTTTTTCAAACAATAGAAGGTATTCATCCAGGTTTACGTAAGCTTTTGCAAGTCTGAGTTGATAAAATGAGAAAATGCTTGAAGTATGAACCCATAATTCAATGGTGGTCAAAGATAACACGAATACATAAATGCTGACACTCCCCCATGTAAGTGAACTTAATGCTCTCTCTATGCAGTGAATTTTGCTTGACCTACTCATCTGTGTGTGCCTTATTGGCTTTGTAGAATAAGAATCTTTAATACTTTACATGTAAATTTTGGTGGAAAAGTTCATTTACGGTGCATATCTGGCACTATTCTGCTGGGGTGTTTTGACATACTTGAACATCTGTTGCACTTCCCTACTTCCACATAGCAATAATGAATAGTGATTGAGACGCTTGATGCGGAAGGTAGGTTTGAGAATCTGACTGAAGCTTCGATTCTTCTCTTCTGGATTTCAAAGTCTTCCGCTTTCCTTTGAGACAAACGGAGCCAGTGTGTTCATTAGTTCGTTCTCCTCCCTGCGATTTGGACAGCATATGAAAAAACATATATCTTTAAGAGAACACATGGATGGAGTGTACGACCTAACAAAGACAGAAATTAAACCCATGGAAGAAAACAAAATAACAGGTGATGTAAAATATCAACTTGAGAAAATGAAGGCAAATAAAGCACTTGGGCCAGACAGAACGAAGCCAGTTCTTTTCAGACTATTCTTACAAAGTACCAAGAAACAACGCCCCACAGTCAAAGATCTTAGGCAATTGCTCTAACAAACGCATCATATAAAATCTTCATGGGGAGCCTGAAGACCAAAATAGAAAAACATATTAGAAACATAAGAAAAATTAATGAACTGCATTTTGTTGTAAGCGCCTCAGTGACGTGGTTGGTATGGTGTTGGCATCCTACCCCAGTGGTTGCGGGTTCGATTCCCGGCCATTCCATTGAGGAGTGAGAGATGTGTACTTCTGGTGATAGAAGTTCACTCTCGGAAGTCCCATAAAGCCGTTGGTCCCGTTGCTGAATAACTACTGGTTCCATGCAACGTAAAGGCACCATACAAACAAACAAACAAACATTATTTGTTCTATCAGTAGACTCCCAAAAAGCATTTGACTCGGTTAATAGAAAAAAAGCTCATAGAGGTCATGATGAAATATAGGCTGCATGCAGAGGCAATAAATGCAGTTGCAAAGATATATACAAATGATGTAACAAGTCTGTGCTTTAACGATATAGAACAAAAAGAGCTAGATGTAACTAATGGAATAAGACAGGGATGCAATGGCTCAACCATATTCTTTCTACTAAAAATGTACCAAAAACAGAAAAACTAGAAAGTACAACAACAGGTTTCAGAAATGAAGTTATAAGGATAGTGGCACTATTATATGCAGATGATGGATTAATACTAGGACACACCCTTGAAGAAATAACAAAGGCAATAAAAACCCTAATCGAAACAGAGAGTGAATGTGGCCAAACATAAACAAGAACAAGAGTAGCATATCAATGTACTACGTCATGTATAGTATCGATGATATGGAAAATATGGAGCACATAGGAGGAATGAAAATAGTTAAAAACATTAAATACCTAGGAGTGACAATCAACAACATGAAAGACTGCTTCAGAGAACAGATTAAAAAAACAGTCCAAATCAAAGCAAAGCAGATGGCAAATATGGCTAATGCAGTCATCAATAAAAGCTGTAGCAGGGTAAAAATAGGAAAATTTTATTGGAAAGGATTAGCGATGCTTTCCTTCATGTATGCCATGGAAGCCATGAAAGTTGACAAGAAAACCAAAAATGAATTTCAGAAGATAGACAATCAAGTATATAGAACAATTTTGGAAGCTGCTAGTTACACAGTGAGTCGTGCGTTAAGATTTGAAATAGGGGCCTCTTCCTGCCACTCAAGAGATATAAAGAATGAACTATTCTACCTGAAAAACATTGAAGAGTGGTGGAAATAGGCTCCTATATGAGATAGCCATGGATTAGTATGAAAACAAGAAAACCCCCTGGATAATGCAAGTAAAAGAATATATGAAATAACTAAACATAAAATTAAGTAAAATTGAAGCAGTTAAAGACAAACAGTTACCGCCCGCCACTTACGTTCATTTATGCCTGCACAGTTATAACTGTGCAGGCAAATCTTCGCCACTAATGATACAGATCGTACAGGCGGTTTCCTCAGTTCTCAGTAGGAGCCATGGCGTCAACACACAATGCTCTGGCTGTGATTGGCTTGCTGACACCATAAAAATTTTTGTAAACGTCAAGTAAGATGTCCAGTGAAAGAGTGGTTGATAAAAACGAATTAAATAGTCCCATGTGAATTTGTTAAGAATATTAATCAGAAAGTTGAATATTATTTTGTTCTCAATTAAAAAACGATTTACATACATGGTGCATAATCTATATTTAACATAGTGATGGATGTATTAATAGAGGAAGTAAGGGAGGCAGTACGATGGAACATATTGTATGCGGATGATATTGTTCTGTACGGAGAGAGCAGGGAAGATCTGGAAATTAAATTGGAAAGATGGAGACAAGTACTGGAGGACAGAGGAATGAGAATAAGTAGATCTAAGACAGAATATATGTGCACCACTACTGAGGGGGATGATAGAGAAAGTATTCAGCTTGGTGGAGAGCAAATGAGTTGATAAGTTTAAGTATTTGGGATCTTTTTTTAACGCTGGAGGAAGTATGGAAGAAGTAAAACATCGGGTACAGGCAGGCTGGAACAACTGGAGAGCGGCCTCTGGAGTTCTTTGTGACAAAAGAGTACCGCTGAGGTTAAAAGGAAAATTTCACAAGACGGTGGTAAGAACAGCAATGCTGTATGGTACAGAAACAGCAAGCATGAGAAAAACAGAGCAGAGGATGGATGTGGCAGAAATGAGAATGCTTAGGTGGATGTCTGGGGTGACAAGAGAGGATAGGATCAGAAATGACTACATAAGGGGTCGACTAAGGTGGTGGAAGTATCAAAGAAAGTGCAGGAGGAGAGGCTGAGATGGCATGGACACCTGTTGAGGAGAGATGAGGACCACACTGGGAGACATACTATGGGGATGGAGGTTCAAGAAAGAAGAAGAAGAGGCAGACCAAGAAAGGGATGGAAGGACTGTGTGAGTGGAGACTTACATGAGAAGGGAATTGATGAGGCAGAAGAACAGGATAGAAATAGATGGAAACGGCGACCCCATATAAAAATGGGAATCAGCGGGGAAGAAGAAGAAGAAATGCATAATCATGAATAGCCGCATATACTTGGTCTATTCTTGTTTTACATTATTTTGTCATAATAAATATTTATTCTCATTGAAAAACTGTCTTGGATATATGGTTTATAACAACGAATATACATACATAGGCTTAATCTGTTTGATAGCCTTTGGATTTTACTTGCAAAAGCAGTCTCATTCATATAGATATCAATGAAATCTACAAGCCATTCAAGAATGGTGCTGTCACACACAGCCTGGAAAAATGGCAAAATTATAAATATATATTCTGACTTCCGTATAATTATTAAAAACGAGTAAATTCAATACATCCTCACTTTAGGTATAAACACTGTTCAATTCAGTAAAACCCAGCTCAACACACTTTATTAGTAGATGTTATCTGTCCGCGGAGTCGGACAGCTGCTAACTCCTTAGAAACTGTGCAGGCTGTCTACGCTAACGTTCAGTTATAACTGCGCAGGCATAACTGAACGTTAGTGGCGGCCTTAAGAGAATTAATAAACAACTGGGACAGAAAAACGTGGCGGAAAGAAATGAATGAAAAGTCAACATTAAGAATCCACAGAAAATATAAAAAAAAAAAGAGAAATCTGGTATGACAATGACAACACTGAAAACCAATGCTGATCGGTAAGGCCAGACTAGGTACACTAAATAGGATTAAATGATAGAAATAGGATAAAAGGAGAAGATACAAAATGATTGTGCTGTAAGGAACAAAATGAAAATTTAGAACATTTCTTACTTTACTGTCCAGCATAAAATGAGATTAGAAATAGATATATTTTTGTGCAGTAACCATATCAAGAAAATAAAGAGGAATTAGTAGCTAATGTATTCTTATTGGCAGATCTACTGAGGGAGGAATTGGAGAATAGGGAAGATTTTCTAAAAGAAATGTGGTATTTCAGAGAGAAGAAACTCAAACTAACACAAAAGAGGAATAAAACAAGCAAGGAACTGAATCGAGCCGTTTCAATGCCAAGCCCTAATGCTACTACTACTACTACTACCGCTGTCACCCGTGTTGAAGTAACTGTAAGTTTTATTCTAAATACACATTTTTTTGGGTGTATAAGATAGATTAAAGCCCAAAGAGCACGGCTGTGACATTTATTAAACTTCACTCCCCAGAATATAATAATTGGTTGTAGGTACACCTGGGGACAAAACTCGCTTAGGAGGTTCTCTAAGAATTGGGAAACTAGGGTAAACAATCAAGGACGATCCTCTATCATCACGGTGGACGGGTCTTATTCATTCGATATTTAATTGGTGAAACAAGAATACAATTACAACTCTGAGCATACCATTCAAAAGATTGAAGTTTCGTCAACTTAATGTGATATAATGAAAGCCCCCATACGAACTTAAATAAGCATGTGACGCTCTTCGTAAAATATATTTCCAAGGCAGTTTTGAAATCCAATATATACGGATGGACACCATCTTTCCCAACCTTCCCAGCACTCATTTGAACAATGTTAGCGTATAGCCTATAGCTACCTATACTATGTAACGTTTATTGATCTTACTCAAGATTGCAGTTGTAATCAGCACAATAAAACAACATTTTGTTGCCTACATTAGTGAAAGTACCTATGAACTTGTTATTCCCGGGGTCATGGTTTGAACTGAATTCATTTTTACCTTGTAATCGGTGGTTTTTATCCTTACTGCCATCATAACCAGCGTTGCCGATAGCTCTGCATACTAAAATCGGCATCTTATAGAAAACGGAATTCATTTTATGGCCCAGGGGTACTTTAAGAAAATAAACCAATCTTATGCAACACCTCATCGATTTATATTCATCATCATTCAACAAAAGTATATATTAGCTATGTATATACACAATTACAACCAAAACAACAATGATATATACATATTAAGTTTTATAGATAAACTTTATAAAACATAGAAATTACACACAAAATATACTATAGGTAGATACGTAACCTACTCAGTTTTATAAATCAACTTTATAGACAACAAGGATAGGTATAAATAAAAACAAAAAAAAAATTTCATTATTTTTTCGTCATAATATCAGGGTACAAATATGTTTGAGAATATATTTTACTAATTCCAGATTTTATATCCTGTTTTTATGCTAATTTCTTTGAAGCCCCCCCCCCCCCCCCCCCCCCCCCCCCCCCCCCCCCCCCATAATGAAGCCTAGCTCCTGGATTCACCAGTGATGGAATAGTAATTACGCCACTTGTAACTACATGGTTCATGTCAGTTATAATGTAATCACATGTCTTATCATCAAATTACAATTCTATGAATGGAAACAATATCAAATATCTTACAATTACTTTACAACTATGTAACTCATTAAATTCAATAACATTATAATTACAAAAGTTACAGCTATTTCAATCTTGCTAGTTTTATCTACAGTTTGATTTTTTTTCTTGTAGTTTGAATTACATTCCTAATCATACATAATATACTAAGATATGATATCCATGGGTATTTCAACTGCTAACACTATTAGCGGTTTGTGTTCTTTTACAATTATAAAAGGGTTCCTTACCGTCACTGAAGGGTTGAACGTTTTCAACGCTTATTAAGTGGAATCTCTTAAAGAATCATTTACACATATATTATGTAATAATAATGTAGTAATAATCATTTTTTACCCAATCTTACATAAAAAGACATTAACTAATTAAAAAATAAGTATTTAAATTTATTTGAGACGATAAATCAATCCCCTCGAAGAATGCCGAGTTTTTCTCGGCATGAACAAGGAGGCCGATTTCTTCTCGGCATTGAAGGTCTGGTTCTCCGCCTGTAGAGTTTTTTCTCGGCAAATCGGGGGAAAATTCGGCATTTCGGCAACGCTGATCACAACTGAAACTCCACAGTGCTTACTATTTGATTGTTATTATACACATTTTAGTCTTAATTCACTCCACATTGCACTTGAACCACGTTGCTGTTCTTGGTTCCTAAGCGCTCACTCCACAAACAGTTATGAGCAGCAGATGACGACACTGCAAAGTTTTATTCCCTTAATTGTTTACTTTACTCAATATTTAGTTTAACTTTACTTTGTTATTTCAAAATGTTTATTTAATTCATGTCTATTATCCCTTTTTTGCAACCAAATTACCCCAAAAAATTACAGATAGTATTTCTAAAGTAGATACAATCCAATGTTTCTAGGTAACCTTGTCGTAGCCTACATCTGGTTGTTTAAGTCTATATTAGTAGTACTATTTTGATTTTCTTTAATAACTGTATGCCAGAAATAAATGTAACCTTTAATGTTTGCATGCTAAGAATGACAAAATCATCGTTGCCACATTAGTGGAGCCTCACACATACGCTGATGCATTATTATAAACTGTTCCCATGAATTCTAGTTGTCATAGTAATGCAGTAATGATAAAATTGCTTTAATATTTATGTATATATACTTTCAATACATAGGCTAATTTCACCAATTTCCACGTTTTGTGTAAGTCTTATACCCAGTTTGGAGGGTGAACACATACCAATTGGCAAGAGAGAGAGAGAGAGAGAGAAAGGAAGGCGAAGGAACGAAGAAGGAAAGGGGTGGTGGAGGGGGGGGGGGGTGGAGGGGGGGGGGTTAGAGGGTAGGTGGAGCTTTATACGCGTGTTCGTATCCATTTCTGGATAATGGAGTTTTTGTCTCTTGGTACAAGGACAAGTGTCGTTATTCTTTACGATTAGTGATTCACGATACCCTTATAAATTACGGCACTGGGTGTAATGCACTATAGCAAAATCTCGTTCTGATACGAGTGTTCGTTACAGAAATATTGCCAAAAAACCTGCTTGCACTGTCTCTGAAACCCATAGTAGGTATGCTGCTTAGTTGTCAATCAAGTTTTTTGTAATCAAATATTTTTTACAAGCTAGCTATTGTATAAATTTGTATTTGTTCCGATACGTAATACAAACCCTCGGTCCTTTAACAATTGGAAGGTAACTAGCGGCAGCTGGGACGGTCGTAAGCTTCGAACAAGGGGAGAATGGTAGTTAACTGCTTGTTCGATCGTGCGAGCGGCGTGAAGAATCACTTTTGCTTTCGGCCGTGGTGTGTGAAGACGTGCTCGTCATCGCTCTCTGCCCGCTACTTCGTCGTGTGCTTTGATGATTGTTTACAATTCCTTCTTCACTGGTTTGTTTGATTGGTAGTGAATGAAATTGTAAGTACTCTTGTTCATTTTTCATTTTGTTTATTGAAGTGAAGTGATTGAAATGGATCTGGAAATGGAGCTTTCGCCGCGCCCCCCGGTCGCCCGTAGAGTGTGTCCTGGGCTGGAGGGGCGTAAATGTGGCGGCTTCCGCTCTTTTCCGGAAATAGATCCGCATGAATTATGCTCTCGGTGCCGAGGGCGAGAGTGCTCTCGGACCGATCCATGTGATGTATGTAATAATTGGTCTGAGGTGCAGTGGGTGCTGTATGAGGGTAGGAAGAGGCGTAGGCTAGCCAAGGAGTCGTCGGAAAGCTCTCCAGCGACTCCTTTGGTGACGGATACCTCGTCATCCTTCCTACCCCCTGCTCAGCCCCCACGTTTCGCGCCTTCCCCTGCGACCTGGGGGACGGATCGCCGCTCCCACCAGAAGAGCCACGTCACAGCTCAAGTTGTTCTGGAGCCCGAAGTAGGGAACCAGACTGACAGTGGGCTTGCCACGATAAGAGCTTCTCGACTCGGTTCTGAACCAGGAGAGCCTCTTGTCTCCGGACGAGAAGGCTCGCTCAGGTCTAGCCGGTCGGGCAAGCTACTTCCACCTCCTCTGCCGCGACAGCGGCGTTTTTTCAGAGTATTGCAGCTTCTTCCCCTCCTTCGGTCCTCCTGAGAGGTTTCGATCTCGACGAGGACTGGAATGAGTCAGAGGACGGTTTTGGCTCTCCTGTCAGGTGTCGATCAGCCCCACCCAGACGACGTTCACAGTGGTGGCAGATGCTTACCTACAGTACGAGTTCGTAACCCTCTTGGGTGAGGGGGGGGGGGGGGCGGGGGGGGGGGGGGGGGGGGGGGAGGAAAGACCATCGCCGCAAGGGGATGGCTGCTCCTACTCTCGTCTCCAAATGCTAGTTCCGCTGGAAAGGCAAGCAATATCCATTTCCTCCCCCATTTTCCCTCTCTCCTTACGGCTACGAGGAAAGGGGTAGGATCCTACAGACTTCTCTGTAGGATCCCACGATTGGGGGACTGCGCTACCGGGGGGACCTTCGGGTCCTACCCTGACGTAACCCTGGTCGTGAGGAGGGACCCTGCACCATCTCCGATTTCTATGGGAATTGAGAGGACAACCAACCGATATTCGTTAAACGAATCCGGTGGGGGTTTCGCTGGGCGCTTAGAATTCTGCAGAATTTCTAGCACACAATGGCGAGACCACTGTCCAAGGAAGTTAGACGAGTATTCCCGATAATTGTTACCACGATAATCGGGGATCTCGCCGAATGCTCAAATTCCTGGAATTCTTAGCGTTGGAAGGAAGACTGTCGCCGAAGGAAGATATCTCACAGTAGGCGGCCAACCCTGATTAGAGAAGCGGACGGGAACATCCAGTTTGGCATGAACTATCGTCTTCGTTATTCTGTTCACCATTGAAGCTTTCCTTCGGGGAAGACTTCTTCTCTCTCTTTCTTAGAGATCGAAGGCGGTCGATCTCCAATCCTTATTTGTTCCGATACGTAATACAAACCATCGGTCCTTTAACAATAGGAAGTAGCTAGCGGCAGCTGGAACGGTCGTAAGCTTCGAACAAGGGGAGAATGGTAGTTAACTGCTTGTCCGACAGTCGCGCGCCGCGCGACTGGGAGGTAAACAAATCACTTTTGCTTTCGGGCGGCCGGCGGGTGTGAAGGACGTGTTCGTCATCGCTCTCTGCCCGCTTCATCGTCGTATGCTTTGTTTATATTGTCTTTTGTTCCGATACGTAATACAAACCCTCGGTCCTTTAACAATAGGAAGGTAACTACGCGGCAGCTGGGACGGTCGTAAGCTTCGAACAAGGGGAGAACGGTAGTTAACTGCTTGTCCGATCGTGCGCGCGCCGAGAGGTGAAGAATCACTTTTGCTTTCGGCCGCGGGTGTGAAGGACGTGTTCGTCATCGCTCTCTGCCCGCTTCATCGTCTGTATGCTTTTGTTTATATTGTGTTTTTTACTAATGGTTTGGTTTGACTTGAAAATGAAACTGTAAGTACACTGTTTTCATTTTCATTACTTAATTATGAATCAACATGGAACTATCGCCGTAGAGACGGCGATTTCCGCTCTTTTCATGAATTGAACCCTTGAATTAGTCTCGGTGCCGAGGGCGGGCGCACTGCGCGAGTCATGTATTTTGGGCGAAAGTGTGTAATTGAAAGATGTAAGTACACTTTTTCATTATATTTTTGCCCTGTGCGTTCGTTGCCGAGAGCTTGATTGCGCTCGGCAAGAGCCTCTTATTTTGTATGAATAGAATGCAATGAAAGTGGATTCGCAATGCAGTTTTCTTTTCATTTTCATTTATTAATTGCATCAAATTAATTTTGGATCAATTTCCACTCTTACCGCCCGGGAATTAATCCTTACGATTTATTGCTGTGAAGTGAAAATAGCAAGTGCAGTATTGTTCATTTTCATATATATTTATGATAGCATCATATTATTATGGATCAAGTTTCCGCTCTTACCGGGAATTGATTTTTTCCCTCTTAAGTTCTATGAAGTGAATCGCAAGTGCAGTTATTCTGTTTCATTTTCATATTACTTTTCACTGCTGTGCGGGGTAGGGAAGCGAAGGTCTGCCAGGAAGTCGTCGGAAAGCTCTCCCGCGACTCCCTTGTATCCGATTCTTCGTCTTCTTTCCTGCCCCCCCGCTCAGCTTCCTCGTATTTTGTTTTTGGGGTCTTCCTTCCGTTCGGGGTGGGGCATGTCTCCCCCCCGTGCGCGAGGGAACCCCTCTTACTAATCTGTCTGTGCTACCGCAGGCGCTACATCCGTGGGAGACGACCTTGGACAGGTATGGACCACTGCGCTGCAGGGCGTGCCTAGCATCCACGATCTGCTGCAGAGTCTAGCGAGGTCTGGGCGGTGACCTTGGAGTGGTCTCCACTACAAACCTCACGGCCGCTTATGCTGCTTCCCACCCCCCGCTGGTCTACACTCCCCATGCTGTGTCGGTGACGCCGTCTGCCGCTTCTAGGGCCGGTCGCCGCCGTACCGAGGAGGGGTATGCCGCCGCCGCCTGTGTTTTCTTCATGTTGCCTGCCCCAGACTTCCGCTGTTCCAGCAGCTCGCCCCTGGACCGACCGCCAGTACCACGCTGGCTGCCGATGATTCTACGAGGCGATGGCTGGGCCTGCCGTACCTGTCGCTGATGGTGGTTCCCGCTACTGGCTTGGCTGTCCCTTCTGTGTTTATGCTGTTCCTGCCGCTCCTGAGCTGGTTGCTGTTCCTGTCGCTCCTGGTTCCGCGCCTGTCCATGCTGGTTCCTGCCCATGGTGTGTCTTCCCCAGTCCCAGGTCCTTCCGGACAGGTGCAGTCGGGCCGTGTTGCTTCGGCAATAGGCCCGACTCTGGCCTGGATGGAGGACCTGACGACTGTCCTGCGTGAGCTGACGAAGAAGAGGAAGGTGTCATCTTCGTCTTCGTCTGTTGCTGCCTCTTCCCCTTCGACTTCTAAGGCCCATAAGCCGAAGAAGAAGAAGGCTGCCTCCCACCCCCCCCTAAGAAGTCTCCTTCGGGAACTTCTAAGGGCCCGTCCCACGAGGTGGGACGGGGGGTCCTTCTGCTGGTCCTCCTGCTCCTTCGGGAGCGGGGCCCGTCTCCCCTTCCGTAAGGAAGAGATAGACGGGGACCAGAGGAGTATCGGTTAGCTCTGGTACTTCCTCGCCTGGTGCTAGCGGCGATGCCGCTACGCCAGGTTCCGGCTCGGTCTCTCGTTCGCGGGAGATCCCGAGTGTACGCTCTCCCTCGGGAGACCGTGCAGCCAAAGTTTCGGCGCCAAGACCACGGCACGGAGCAGAAGGCTGGCGACGAACCGCTCAGGTGACTCTCGCCAGGCCAGCGGCCGCTCTCGCAGCGACCAGCTGGTAACCGGGTTTTGTTATTCCCCCTAAGAAGACTCCTTCGGGAAACTTCGAAGGGCTCGTCACATTCCGGTGTGACGGGGGGGGTTCTTCTGCTGGTCCTCCTGTTCCTTCGGGAACGGGGCCCGTCTCCCCTTCTGAGAAGAAGAAGAAGACGGGGACCAAGGGTGTGCTGGCTACCGCTGGTACACCTCGCCTGGTCTTGGCAGCTCTGCTGCTAAGCCAGGTACTGGCTCGGTTTTCTCGTCCGCCGAGAAGTTCCGAGTGTACGATCTCCTTCGGGTGACCGTGCAGCCAAAGTTAAGACGCCTGAGTTCCACTCAGCGTCATGACCGAGGCACGGAGCAGAAGACTGTCGAGGAGCCGCATCAGGTGACTCTCGGCGGCCAGGCCAGCGCCGCTCTCGCAGCGACCAGCCGGTACCCACCTCCTCGGGTGGACGTGACGGTCTCTGACCGGCCTGTCCACGGGTGGAGGCTGGGAAGAGGTCCCCCACCCCCAGGTCCCCTCGACCGACGGTACCAGCCTCGGCTGGTACCAGCGGTTTGACGTGCCGCGAGGACGCTCACCCCGGTCCTCACGGCGAAAGCGAGCTCTGCAGGTCACCTGACCGCCGCTCCCACAGGGACCGTCGGGCGGATACGGTGACCAGCAGCAGCTCGTCTGACGCACGGGACCTGGGGTCGACGTGCTCAGTCGAGCCGCATCGCCACAGGTGAGCGGCACGGCCAGGCCTGCAGATCGATCCCCACCGCGGGTTGGTGATCGGCTGCAGCCCCCCACGTACGCTGGTCCTGCCAGCGACGAGCGGGGGGGAGCGTCAGGTCTGTCTCTCCACTACCTTCAACTTCCTCGGGCTACACCGGGAAGAGCGAGGTAGCTAGGATTGATTTCGTGATCGAGAGGTGCGCCGCTCACGATCCCGTCACGACGCCGCACGTGCCACGTATGGTCTTAGGACCAACCAGGACGTACGCGCAAGTGATTGGAGGCGACCGTCAGGGGGAGAGTGGGTAGCGTCAGTTCTGTCTCTCCGATACCTTCAACTTCCTCGGCATACGCCAGGAAGACGAGGTATATAGGAGTGATCGTGAGAGATGCGCCGCTCACTGATCCCGTCACGACGCCGCACGTGCCAGGTTTGGTCTTAGGACCCAACCAGGACGTACGCGCAAGTGATTGGAGGCAACCGTCAGGGATCTGTTGCTAGTCCTTCTTCTGAAGGAGGAGGGTCCTGGGAGCTGCTCTTGTTGGAGGGACTGGACGGTCCTACTCCTCAAGACGCTGTAACTTCCGAGATTCAGAGTAAACTTTACCCAGGTTATTGCACTGATTCGTCAGCACAACGGACCGGGGGGGAAGGATCACCGCTCCCACCAGCAGAGCCATGTCTCTGCTCGAGTCGTTTTGGGGCCCGAGAGGGAACCCAAACCGACGGTGGGTATGACCGCGATCGGAGCTTGCCGATTCTGTCTTGAACCAGAGTCTCTCGTCTCCGGACAAGAAGGCTCTCTCAGTTTCTGGCCGGTCGATCAAGCTACTTCCACCTCCTCTACTGCGACAGCGGCGTTTCTACGTGTCTTCGGACACCATATTTAAATACTCCCTTCGGTCCTCCTGAGAGGTTTCGACCTCGACGAGGACTGGAATGAGTCGGAGGACGGTATCGGCTCTCTCCTGTCAGGTGTCCGATCAGCCCCACCAGGACGACGTTCACAGTGGCGGCAGACCCTTACCTACAGTAAGAGTTCGTAACCCTCCTCGGGAAAACGTTTTCTCTGACGATACGTTTCCCAGACTCTGAGAGGCCATCGCCGCAAGGCGATGGCTGCTCCTACTCTTCTCCAACTGCTAGTTCCACTGGGAAGGCGAGCGAGTATCCAATTCCTCCCCCATTCCCTCTCTCCTTACGGCTACGAGGGAAAGGGGAAGGATCCTACAGAGATTTCTCTGTAGGATCCCACGTTGGGGACTGCGCTACCAGGGGGGACCTTCGGGTCCACCTGACGTAAGCCCCGGTCGTTGAGGAGGGATCCTGCCCCATTCTCGATTTCTACGGGAATCGACGAGGACCACCAAGCCGATATCGTTTGACGAATTCGGTGGGGGTTTCGCAGACTGCTTAGAATTCTACGGAATTTCTAGCGCATTCAGAGTGTTAGAGTTTCTTACGATCTCCAAACACTTAGGCGAGACCACGGTCCAAAGTGAGCGAGACGAGAATCCCCGATATGTTACACGATAATCGGGAACCTCGCCTATGCTCGAATTCCTGGAATTTCTAGCATTAGGAAGAAGACTGCTGCTGAAAGAAGACTATCTCACAGTAGGCGACCAACCTGGAATAGAGGAGAACAGACGGGAATATCCAGTTTGGCTTGAACTATCGTCTTAGTATTCTGTTCACCATTGAAGCTTTCCTTCGAGGAAGACTTCTCCTTCACTTTCTTTAATAGAGAACGAAGGTGGTCGATCTCCAATCCTTATTTTGTTTTCTTGAAGGAAAGAATTTAGGATGGAGATCGTTGTTCAGAATCCTACAAATATACTACGTATATTAACCTCGCGACATGATTCTGCTAAGCAGTTGAATGGTCCGAGGGGTAGGCGCATATCCTGGTTATTTTACGGATTGCGACTTAGACGAAAAGTATTCTAATTGAACTGCAACCCGGGTTGCCTGCAACCTCCAGGAGTTTCCAGTTTCAATTTTATATACTTAGGTGTTGTCACAACAACACCATTTAAGCTTTTATAATTACCGAAATTCGTTTCGCTTAAATATAATTGCTCGAGCATATCTTTTTATGCTCGGTGGTTCTAGCCGACGCATTCCTTCGTTGAAAGGATTACTTGGCACTCAGGATGACGAGTCAGCGACAGCTACTGCGTATTGAATTGCCCGAGGCATTTCAGTATCAGCTGCCGCTTTGAGATAGACGGTTGTTTATGTCTTTCTCACCTGTTTTGATTGAATAACAACCGTATCTCTGCCCAACAATACGGACTTAAGTCTCTGATTAACCGGGGATTCTCGCATACATGAATGACCATCTACTGCTGAGAAACGCTAGTATTCATCGTCTTCGGTATTGCGAGAATTTTAAACAGAGATATCTATTCGACTCTCATCTTTCTGTTTACCGCACGGTAACAGAATTCTGTAATAGTCTCTTGCTGCATCGTATCCCGATAATGCGAATGATTTTTGCGGAATCTGAGTTTGTCCTCAAAATATCTTGTATTCGGAGGTGTACAATTGTTCATTGTTCACCCCGGATTAGCAGATGTATTGAAAGACATCGCCTACTCCCACACCTGCCAGCTCTACTTCCAAACGTTCAGCCCATGAGAAGCAGTTCTTCAAGCGGCACTCCCCTGTGTTTCATTACTGAATAACGCCCCGCTTTCATTGCACAACGAACAGCAATGAAATGGCGGTTAGCGTTTTCAGTCATTTGTAAGCACAGGTTTAGAATCTTGAGATTCCTTCTCTCGATTCAGCTGGAAGACGTAGGTTGCATTCATTGCCTACCTTCGTCTTCAACGTCACATAGTGTTGTTTCTCCTTAAGCTGAGATCCAACGTCTATGAGATTTTCTTGCCATCAGGGACCTCGGTCTTTTGAAGGCAATTGACTTTCGCCTTTTGAGCTTATGCATTAAGAGAATCATCGCCGTGCCGTCCGGCATCGGTGACTAACAAATATTTTATTTGTTTGGTCTCTCAGCATAACTCTTTAAAGGGCGAGGTCACGTGACTTACCCGGATGCTTGGACAACTTGCCTCTACTGATTCCGAACCAGTCAGTCGGCAGCTGTCAGTGCGCCCGAGTCAGTTACGAACTATGCTGTGGACTTAGTTCGGTTGTTCCAGAGCAATCATTACTTCGTCTTAATAGCTTGTCAGTATGAGTACTGTACATAACCAAAGTCGAGAAGAGGGATAGGTCATACGACTATTCCCTTCTTTTCGTCTTAGGTAACTGCATGACTTCTCTTGAGAAGTCAAGCACAAAGGGATGGGGATTTGTGACGCTCGATTTCGTACCGATCTTCGTAGCGAAGACTCAGAACCCTTCGGTAACTGACGATTGGTTCGAGTCCTTCACAATACCCTCCCTAATGGACTTCACCGCCTCCGATACGAAGGCTATGCTGCTTTGTCCTGTGAAGGTGCGACGGGAGCTGTCTGAAGAAACTCGACACGCCCCAGGATGAGTGTGGACGCCTCTTCATCATTCTTCTCTCGCGTTCCGCAAGAACTTCTCCGTGGCGCAGGTAATGAAGGTAGGCGCCTGGTCCAACCGGACGCGATGCACCTCCTTCTACCTTCAGGATATTGCCCACAGTTCCTTGGATCTTTTTCCTTGGGAACCGTGATTGTTGCTCAACACGTTGTGTAGTTAACCCAGACCCTCGCAGGCTGAACAGCATCGAGTCCTGGTGTGACCGTAAGAATGGATGAGGAATGAGAGTGTGACTGGCTCCTCTTCCCATCTTTTTCTTCCCTCTACCTTTGGGTAGAGGGACACGGTCGTCACCCTGCTGGGTAAGGACGAGATGCAGGTGAGCTACTCAATAGAGCACCATCCTATCCCTTTCAGTAGGGATAGGATAAATATCCACCACTTCCTCCAACAAGGGGGAGGAAGTGGATGCCAAATTGAGACAAAACCCATCATTTTATGATTGTCTCTTGCAAACAGGAACAAGTTCTTTGCTTGCTGGTACGAAGAGATACGCTTGCCTCTCTCTTAGTACTTGGCCCAGAGGTCTGACCATTGATCCTGCGGTGCACACCCCGATCAATCGGACAGAGGTTTGGATCCCTCCCTTGCTCTTACGACCAGGGAGGCACTCCAGGTTGGACGAACACCAGTCTGTTCACACCAAAAAGACTCAGATTCCTCACCAAGAAGTGAGTCTTCCTATTGTTAAAGGACGAGAGGGTTTGTATTACGTATCGGAACAAATGACAATTTGTCGAAAATTGCATTTTTCCTAACTATACAAACCTGAGGTCCTTTACATATAGTCCCACCTCATGCCACCCCTCACTCTGCAACTTTTTGCATGGGCCTAAAGTCAAAAGTGATTCTTCACCTCTCGGGTCGCGCGCACGATCGGACAAGCAGTTAACTACCGTTCTCCCCTTGTTCGAAGCTTACGACCGTCCCAGCTGCCGCTAGTTACCTTCCTATTGTTAAAGGACCTCAAGGTTTGTATAGTTTAGGAAAAAAAAAATGCAATTTTCGACAAATTGTCATTTCTACTAATGGTTTGTTTGACTTGAAAATGAAACTGTAAGTACACTGTTTTTCATTTTCATTACTTAATTATGAACCAACATGGAGTTATGCCGTAGATGCGGCGATTTCCTCTCTTTTCATGAATTGAAAAATGTAAGTACTCTTTTCATTATATGCCCTTTGCCTGTGCGTTCGTTACTGAGAGTGTGTTTGCGCTCGGCACGAGCCTTTTAATTTTGTATAATAGAATGCAATGAAAGTGGATTCGCAATTGCAATATTCTTTTCATTTTCATTTATTTATTTGCATGAAATTTTAATTTTGGATCAATTTTCGTTCTTACCCGGGAATTGATCCTTACGATTTTTTTTATGTGAAATGATCGCAAGTGCAGTATTCGTTCATTTCATATATATTTTATGATAGCATCATATTATTGGATCAAGTTTCCGTTCTTACCCGGGAATTGATCTTTTCCCCTTTAAGTTCTATGAAGTGAATCGCAAGGGCAGTATTCTGTTTCATTTTCATATTACTTTTCACTGCTGTGCGTGGGGAGGGGAAGCGAAGGTCTGCCAGGAAGTCGTCGGAAAGCTCTCCCGCGACTCCCTTGGTATCCGATTCTTCGTCTTCCTTCCTGCCCCCCGCTCAGCTTCTTCGTTGTATTTTGTATTTGGGGTCTTCCTTGCGTTCGGGGTGGGGGGCATGTCTTTCCCCCCGTGCGTGAGGGAACCCCTCTTACTAATCTTATCTATGTTACCGCAGGTGCTACATCCGTTTGGGAGACGACCTTGGACAGGTATGGACCACCGCGACGGCAGGGCGTGCCTAGCATCCACCCGGGCTGCTGCAGCGTCTAGCGAGGTCTGGGGCGGTCTCCAACTCTACTACCACGGCCGCTTATGCTGCTCCCCCCCCTCCTGGTCTACACTCCCATGCTGTGTCGATGACGCCGTCTGCCGCTACTAGGCCGCAGCCGCACCGAGGTGGGGTTGCCGCCGCAGCCTGCTTCTTCGTGTTGCCTGCCCCAGACTTCCGCTGTTCCAGCAGCTCGCCCACCCTGGACCGGCCGCCAGGACCCAGGGTTCCGCTGGCTGCCGATGATTCTACGAGGCGATCGCTGGGCCTGCCGTACCTGCCGCTGATGTGATTCCCGCTGTTGGCTTGGCTGTCCCTTCTGGGTCTACCGCTGCCGCTGTTCATGCCGCTCCTGAGCTGGTTGGCTGTTCCTGTCGCTCCTGATTCCTATCCTGTCCATGCTGGTCCTGCCCACAGTGTGTCTTCCCCAGTCCCAGGTCCTTCCGGGACAGGTGCAGTCGGGCCCTGTTGCTGGGGTTCGGCAACTGCCCCGGCTCCCTCCTGGATGGAGGACCTGACGACTGTCTGCGAGAGCTGACCGAGGAAGAGGAGAAGAGGAAGCTGTCATCTTCGTCTTCATCGTCTGCTGCTGCCTCTTCCCCTTTTGACGAATTCTAAGGGGCCCATAAGCCGAAGAAGAAGAAGGCTGCCTTCCCCCCTAAGAAGTCTCCTTCGAACTTCTAAAGGGCCCGTCCCACCTCGGTGGGACGGGGGGTTCCTTCTGCTGGTCCTCCTGCTCCTTCGGGAGCGGGGCCCGTCTCCCCTTCCGTTAAGGAAGAGATAGACGGGGACCAGAGGAGTATCGGTTAGCTCTGGTACTTCCTCGCCTGGTGCTAGCGGCGATGCCGCTACGCCAGGTTTCCGGCTCGGTCTCTCGTTCGCGAGAGATCCCGAGTGTACGTTCTCCCTCGGGAGACCGTGGCAGCCAAGTTTCGGCGCCAGAGTTCGCTCGGCGCCAAGACGCGGCACGGAGCAGAAGGCGGGTGAGAGACGCTCAGGTGACTCTTGCCCAGGCCAGCGGCGCTCTTAGCAGCGACCAGCTGTGTAACCCCCCCCCCCCCCTGGGTTTTCCCGCCCCCCTAAGAAGGCTCCTTCGGGACCTTCTAAGGGCCCGTCTCGCTCCGGCGATTCGGGGGGAGCTCTTCGCTGGTCCTCCTGCCCCTCTCCCCGGGAACAGGGCCCGTCTTTTCTTCTACCAAGGAGAAGAAGACGGGGACCAGAGGAGTACCAGCTTCGGCTGGCACTTCCTCGCCTGGTTTTAAGCGGTTCTGCCGCTAAACCAGGATCCGCCTCGGCTTCTCGTTAGCGAGACCGTACCGAGTGGACGGTCTCTCGCGGGAGACCGTCCAGCCAAAGTCTTGACACTCGAGCTCGCTCGCCGCCAAGGACCGAAGCGCGGAGCAGAAGACTGGCGAGTGTCGTGCAGACGACTCTCGCTAGGCCAGTGGACGCTCTCGCAGCGACCAGGCTGCATGCTCGTGGTGTGGACGACGGTCGCTGACCAGCCACGGGTTGAGGCGAGGAAGGGGTCCCCGCCGGTCGTCGGTACCACCGCCCCCGGCTGATACCAGCGGCTCGAAGCGCCCGAGAGGACGCTCGCCGGTCTCACCGCGACAACGAGCCTAGCAGGTCACCTGACGCCGCTCCCATCGGGACGGGCGAGAGCGGTAACCAGCAACAGCTCGCCTGACAAGCTAGACATCAGCGTCGACTTTCTCAGTCGAGCCGCTCGCCACAGGTGAGCGGCACGGCCAGGCCTGCAGATCGATCCCCACCGCGGGTTGGTGATCGGCTGCAGCCCCCCCACGTACGCTTGTCCTGCCAGCGAGCGGGGGGGGAGCGTCAGGTCTGTCTCTCCACTACCTTCAACTTCCTCGGCTTACACCGGGAAGAGCGAGGTAGCTAGGAGTGATCGTGAGAGGTGCGCGCTCACGATCCCGTCCACGACGCCGCACGTGCCACGTATGGTCTTAGGACCAACCAGGACGTACGCGCAAGTGATTGGAGGCGACCGTCAGGGGGAGAGGGGGTAGCGTCAGTTCTGTCTCTCCGATACCTTCAACTTCCTCGGCATACGCCAGGAAGAGCGAGGTATATAGGAGTGATCGTGAGAGATGCGCCGCTACGATCCGTCACGACGCCGCACGTGCCAGGTTGGTCTTAGGACCAACCAGGACGTACGCGCAAGTGATTGGAGGCAACCGTCAGGGATCTGTTGCTGGCCCTTCTTCTGAAGGGGAGAGGTCCTGGGAGCTGCTCTTGTTGGAGGGACTGACGGTCCTACTCCTCAAGACGCTGTAACTTCCGAGATTCAGAGTAACTTTACCCAGGTTATTGCACTGATTCGTCAGCACAACGACCGGCGGGGAAGAATCGCCGCTCCCACCAGCAGAGCCCATGTCTCTGCTCGAGTCGTTTTGGGGCCCGAGAGGGAACCCAAACCGACGGTGGGTTTGCTGCGATCGGAGCTTGCCGATTCTGTCTTGAACCAGAGTCTCTCGTCTCCGGACAAGAAGGCTCTCTCAGTTCTGGCCGGTCGATCAAGCTACTTCCACCTCCTCTACTGCGACAGCGGCGTTTCTACGTGTCTTCGGACACCGTATTTAAATACTCCTTCGGTCCTCCTGAGAGGTTTCGACCTCGACGAGGACTGGAATGAGTCGGAGGACGGTATCGGCTCTCTCCTGTCAGGTGTCGATCAGCCCCACCCAGACGACGTTCACAGTGGCGGCAGACCCTTACCTACAGTGAGAGTTCGTAACCCTCCTCGGGAAAACGTTTTTCTCCTGACGATACGTTTTTCCCAGACTCTGAGAGGCCATCGCCGCAAGGCGATGGCTGCTCCTACTCTTCTCCAACTGCTAGTTCACTGGGAAGGCGAGCGAGTATCCAATTCCTCCCCCATTCCCTCTCTCCTTACGGCTACGAGGAAAGGGGAAGGATCCTACGAGATTTCTCTGTAGGATCCCACGTTGGGGACTGCGCTACCAGGGGGGACCTTCGGGTCCTACCTGACGTAAGCCCCGGTCGTTGAGGAGGGATCCTGCCCCATTCTCGATTTCTACGGGAATCGAGAGGACCACCAGCCGATATCGTTTGACGAATTCGGTGGTGGTTTCGCAGACTGCTTAGAATTCTACGGAATTTCTAGCGCATTCAGAGTGTTAGAGTTTCTTACGATCTCCAAACACTTAGGCGAGACCACGGTCCAAAGTGAGCGAGACGAGAATCCCGATATGTTACACGATAATCGGGAACCTCGCCTATGCTCGAATCCTGGATTTCTAGCATTAGGAAGAAGACTGCTGCTGAAAGAAGACTATCTCACAGTAGGCGACCAACCTGGAATAGAGAAGAACGGACGGGAATATCCAGTTTGGCTGGAACTATCGTCTTAGTATTCTGTTCACCATTGAGCTTTCCTTCGAGGAAGACTTCTCCTTCACTCTCTTTAATAGAGAACGAAGGTGGTCCAATCAATCCCAATCCTTATTTTGTTTTCTGGAAGGAAAGAATTTAGGATGGAGATCGTTGTTCAGAATCCTATAAATATACTACGTATATTAACCTCGCGACATGATTCTGCTAAGCAGTTGAATGGTCCGAGGGTAGGCGCATATCCTGGTTATTCTACGGATTGCGACTTAGACGAAAAGTATTCTAATTGAACTGCAACCCGGGTTGCCTGCAACCTCCCAGGAGTTTCCAGTTTCAATTTTATATACTTATGGTGTTGTCACAACAACACCATTTAAGCTTTTATATTTACCGAAAAAAAAAAAAAAAAAAAAAAAAAATTCGTTTCGCTTAAATATAATTGCTCGAGCATATCTTTTTATGCTCGGTGGTTCTAGCCGAACGCATTCCTTCGTGGAAAGGATTACTTGGCAACTCAGGATGACGAGTCAGCGACAGCTACTGCGTATTGAATTGCCCGAGGCATTTCAGTATCAGCTGCCGCTTTGAGATAGACGGTGTTTTTTATGTCTTTCTCACCTGCTTGGATTGAATAACAACCGTATCTCTGCCCAACAATCACGGACTTAAGTCTCTGATTAACGGGGATTCTCTCATACATGAATGACCATCTACTGCTGTGAAACGCTAGTATTCATCGTCTTCGGTATTGCGAGAATTTTAAACAGAGATATCTATTCGACTCTCATCTTTCTGTTTACCGCACGGTAACAGAATTCTGTGAAATAGTCTCTGCTGCATCGTATCCCGATAATGCGAATGATTTTTGCGGAATCTGAGTTTGTCCTCAAAATATCTTGTATTCGGAGGTGTACAATTGTTCATTGTTCACCCCGGATTAGCAGATGTATTGAAAGACATCGCCTACTCCCACACCTGCCAGCTCTACTTCCAAACGTTCAGCCCATGAGAAGCAGTTCTTCAAGCGGCACTCCCCTGTGTTTTCATTACTGAATAACGCCCGCTTTTCATTGCACAACGAACAGCAATGAAATGGCGGTTAGCGCTTTTCAGTCATTTGTAAGCACAGGTTTAGAATCTTGAGATTCCTTCTCTCGATTCAGCTGGAAGACGTAGGTTGCATTCATTGCCTACCTTCGTCTTCAACGTCACATAGTGTTGTTTCTCCTTAAGCTGAGATCCAACGTCTATGAGATTTTCTTGCCATCAGGGACCTCGGTCTTTTGAAGGCAATTGACTTTCGCCTTTTGAGCTTATGCATTAAGAGAATCATCGCCGTGCCGTCCGGCATCGGTGACTAACAAATATTTTATTTGTTTGGTCTCTCAGCATAACTCTTTAAAGGGCGAAGGTCACTGACTTACCCGGATGCTTGGACAACTTGCCTCTACTGATTCCGAACCAGTCAGTCGGCAGCTGTCAGAGCGCCCGAGTCAGTTACGAACTATGCTGTGGACTTAGTTCTGGTTGTTCCAGAGCAATCATTACTTCGTCGTAATAGCTTGTCAGTATGAGTACTGTAGTACATAACCAAAGTCGAGAAGAGGGATAGGTCCATACGACTATTCCCTTCTTTTCGTCTTAGGTAACTGCATGACTTCTCTTGAGAAGTCAAGCACAAGGGATGGGGATTTGTGACGCTCGATTTCGTACCGATCTTCGTAGCGAAGACTCAGAACCCTTCGGTAACTGACGATTGGTTCGAGTCCTTCACAATACCCTCCCTAATGGACTTCACCGCCTTCGATGCGAAGGAGATGCTGCCTTGTCCGCAAGAACTTCTCCGTGGCGCAGGTACTGAAGGCAGGGGTCTGGTCAACCAGACCACATGCCCTTCCTTCTACCTTTCGGGATATTGCCCACAGGTCCTTGGATACCTTTTCCTTGGGACCCGTGGTGGCTGCTCAACACGTTGTGTAGCGAACCCAGACCCTCGCAGGCTGAACAGCATCGAGTCCTGGTGTGACTATAAGAATGGATGAGTGAATGAGAGTGTGACTGGCTCCTCTTCCCATCTTTTTCTTCCCCTCTACCTTTGGTTAGAGAGGGCACGGTCGTCACCCTGCTGGATAAGGACAAGATGCAGGTGAGCTACTCAACAGAGCCCCATCCTATCCCTTTCACTAGGGATAGGAGCGTATATCCACCACTTCCTCCAACAAGGGGGAGGAAGTGGATGCCAGCTTGAGACAACCCATACTTTATGTTGCCTCTTGCCAAACAGGAACAAGTTCTTGCTTGCTGGTACGAAGAGATACGCTTGCCTCTCTCTTAGTACTCGCCCAGAGGTCTGACCATTGATCCTGCGGTGCACACCCTGATCAATCGGACAGAGGCTTGGATCCCTCCCTGCTCTCTTACGACCAGGGAGGCATTCCAGGGATGGACAACACAGTCTGTTCATCAAAAGACTCAGATTCCTCCCACCAAGAAGTGAGTCTTCCTATTGTTAAAGGACCGATGGTTTGTATTACGTATCGGAACAAATGACAATTTGTCGAAAATTGCATTTTTCCTAACTATACAAAACCTGAGGTCCTTTACATATAGTCCCTCCTCATGCCACCCCACCTCACTCTGTGTATTTTGCATGGGCCAAAAGCAAAAGTGATTTGCCGCGCGACTGTCGGACAAGCAGTTAACTACCGTTCTCCCCTTGTTCGAAGCTTACGACCGTTCCAGCTGCCGCTAGCTACTTCCTATTGTTAAAGGACCTCAGGTTTGTATAGTTAGGAAAAATGCAATTTTCGACAAATTGTCATTTTGTTTTCTTGAAGGGAAAGAATTTAGGATGGAGATCGTTGTTCAGAATCCTACAAATATACTACGTATATTAACCTCGCGACATGATTCTGCTAAGCAGTTGAATGGTCTGAGGGGTAGGCGCATATCCTGGTTACTCTACGGATTGCGACTTAGACGAGGAGTATTCTAATTGAACTGCAACTCGGGGTTGCCTGCAACCTCCCTGGAGATTCCAGTTTCAATTTTATATACTTATGGTTTTGTCACGCATAAATATAATTGCTCGAGCATATCTTTTTATGCTCGGTGGTTCTAGCCGAACGCATTCCTTCGTGAAATGGATTACCTGGCAACTGAGGATGACGAGTCGGCGACAGCTACTGTGTATTGAACTGCCCGAGGCAACTCAGTGCCAGCTGCCGCCTCGAGATGAACGGTCGGCTATGTCTTTCTCCTCTGCTTTGATTGACTACCAACCGTATCTCTGCCCAACAATCACGGACTTAGGTCTCTGATTAACGGGGATTCTCGCATACATGAATGACCTTCTACTGCTGTGACACTCATATTCATCGTCTTCGGTATTGCGAGAATTTAAAACAGAGATATCTCTTCGACTTTCATCTTTCTGTTTACCGCACGGTAACAGAATTCTGTAATAGTCTCTTGCTGCATCGCACTGCGATAATGCAAATGATTTTTGCGGAATCTGAGTTTGTCCTCAAAATAACTCGTATTCGGAGGTGTGCAATTGTTCATTGTTCACCGCGGATTAGCAGATGTATTGAAGACATCGTCTCCTCCCAGACCTGCCAGCTCTACTTCCAAACGTTCAGCCCATAAGAAGCAGTTCTTCAGGAAGTGCTTTCATTACTGAGAACGCCCCGCTTTCATTGCAACTACGACTCCTCACCGGACAGCAATGAAATAGCGGTTAGCGTTTTCAGTCATTTGTAAGCACAAGTTCAGAATCTTGAGATTCCTTCTCTCGATTCAGCTGGAAGACGTAGGTTGTATTCAATGTCTACCTTCGTCTTCAACAGCACATAGTGTTGTTTCTCCTTAGGTGAGATTCAACGTCTATGAGAGTGTCTTGCTGTCAGGGACCTCGGTCTTTAGAAGGCAATTGACTTTCGCCTTTTGAGCATATGCATTAAGAGAATCATCACCGCGCCGTCCGGCATCGGTGACAAACAAATACATTTTTTGTTTGGTCTCTCGGCATAACCCTTTAAAGGGCGAAGGTCACGTGACTTGCCCGGATGCTTGGACAACTTGCCTCACTACCGATTCCGAACCAGTCGGTTGGCAGCTGTCAGAGCGCCCGAGTCAGTTACGAACTACGCTGTGGACTCAGTTCGGTTGTTCCAGAGCAATCATTACTTTGTCTTAATAGCTTGTCAGTATGGGTACTGGACATCACCAAAGTCGAGAAGAGGGATAGGTCATACGACTATTCCCTTCTTTTCGTCTGAGGTAACTGCATGACTTTTCCTGCGAAGTCAAGCATACAGGGGATGGGGATTTGTGACACTCGATTTTGTACCGATCTTCGTAGCGAAGACTCAGAACCCTTCGGTCCCTGACGATTAGTTCGAGTCCTTCACAATACCCTCCCTAATGGACTTCACCGCCTCCGATACGAAGGCTATGCTGCTTTGTCCTGTGAAGGTGCGACGGAGCTGTCTGAAGAAACTCGACACCCAGGATGAGTGTGGACGCCTCTTCGTCATTCTCTCGCGTTCCGCAAGAACTTCTCCGTGGTGCAGGTAGTGAAGGCAGGGCCCTGGTCCAACCGGACCGCATGCACCTCCTTCTACCTTCGGGATATTGCCCACAGGTCCTTGGATCTTTTTCCTTGGGACCCGTGGTGGTTTCTCCACCCGGTGGTGTAATTAACCCATACCCTCGCAGGCTGAACAGCATCGAGTCCTGGTGTGACTGTAAGAATGGATGAGTGAATGAGAGTGTGACTGGCTCCTCTTCCTATCTTTTTCTCCCCTCTACCTCTGGGTAGAGGGATACGGTCGTCACCCTGCTGGGTAAGGACGAGATGCAGGTGAGCTACTCAATAGAGCACCATCCTATCCCTTTCAGTAGGGATAGGAGTAAATATCCACCACTTCCTCAACAAGGGGAGGAAGTGGATGCCAACTTGAGACAAACCATTAATTTTATGATTGTCTCTTGCAAACAGGAAGCAAGTTCTTGCTTGCTGGTACGAAGAAGAGATACGCTTGCCTCTCTTAGTACTTGGCCAGAGGTCTGATCATTGATCCTGCGGTGCACACCCCGATCAATCGGACAGAGGCTTGGATCCCTCCCTCGCTCTTACGATCAGGGAGGCATTCCAGGGTTGGACGAACACCAGTCTGTTCACCAAAAAGACTCGGATTCCTCCCACCAATAAGTGAGTCTTCCTATTGTTAAAGGACCGAGGGTTTGTATTACGTATCGGAACAAATGACAATTTGTCGAAAATTGCATTTTTCCTAACTATACAAACCTGAGGTCCTTTACATATATGTAGTCCCACCTCATGCCACCCCTCACTCTGCAACCCTTTGCATGGGCCTAAAGCAAAAGTGATTCTTCACCTCTCAGGCGCGCGGGCACGCGCACGATCGGACAAGCAGTTAACTACCGTTCTCCCCTTGTTCGAAGCTTACGACCGTCCCAGCTGCCGCTAGTTACCTTCCTATTGTTAAAGGACCTCAGGTTTGTATAGTTAGGAAAAATGCAAATTGCAATACACTCCCTGAA